>NC_059297.1:1063079-1245579 GCF_017591435.1 Portunus trituberculatus | reverse complement strand
GAGGCCAAGACCTGCGTCGGGACAACATGGTATCGACTGGACGCCACAACAAACACCACCACCCTAACCATGCCGCATGCTGCCATTCCACCATTCCTTATGCTGTCTTAATCCAGCGTGCCTTACCTGGACGGCTGGATGGCTGGTTTCCTCCCCCATGACTGCAGCACATGCAGTTGCCACACAGTTTCGCACCGTCACGCGTACCCTCTGCACATGCTGGAGGAGGCACCTCAACTGATGCATCGCTGATAACACGCACCCCAATATCACAGCTGATGCACGTGACAACGCACCCAACTTATTTGTTTTATCTCCATAATAAGCGTTATCTGGTTTTCCTTTAGATGTTATTGTGTAATTAACTTAGGTACTACTCGAACATCTTATATTATAATGTCCGACAAATTCAACAGTAAAAGTTAGGAATTAATAACAAAAAAGTAAAACATGCTGTTATAGTTTTCAGTGGCAAAAATATAGCTTGTGGAATGTATTATATCGTAAATACCGCTCGAAAAAATAATCATCGAAACGTGAACTGAACTAAAGACATGCAAGGTTTAATAGGGCAAAACGGCTGGCTAGTGGGCAGTGATTACTTCACTGTGAATGCTGGACAAGTATTGATTCAACCGAATCGAGATAATCCACAGGAGATTTCCTTGTCCATAAGTGCATGTTGGTCATCTGGGGGAAGGGAGAGGGTGCATAACTGGCATTTACAGAGGGACTGATTTTTTTTTTTATTGAAGGAAAAATCTTTTAGCGGCGTCCTAAGCTCGTGATGATAATAATTATAATGATAATATTGATAGTAATAATAATAATAATAATAATAATAATAATAATAATAATAAAATCTACTGGATTCTTCCTCTCTCCCTGTCTGTTTAATGCATGCTGTCGGTTGATCTCAGCATTACTGTTTATAAAGTCACTCTGCACACTGTACAACCAGCACTTGCTAAGCACTTGAGCCAGCACTGCCCCTATCACAACAAAAGCTTTCTCATGCTTACCAAGAGTAAAAGACCAATTCTGATTATAAAGAGGACCACTATTTTGTTTGCATAAATACGTACTACTATAATATATGAATAACAAACTACTTTACTTTCATTTTTCAAAACATTTATTAAATACAACTTATCAAAAAAAAAAAAAGTGGACAGAAAGACCCAACCCAACAATGTGAAAATAAGAATTGCACACATTAGTTTTGGTATGAGGATAGCTGGAGACTGTCATCTTATTTCAAGCACACTATGTGACCTAGGCCAGGGTCAAACCTAAAAAGTTACAATTTTCATTCCTCTCCCCTTTTGCCATTTTCACTTCACCTTTATGCACCTAACCCCATTCAATCATGTATCACTATCTCACTATCTTCACTTTATTGACAAGGCACTTGTACATGGGAAATGAAGATGTACCAACAGAAACTGAGTTTCCAGAAATTACTTTGGTTTTTTGGTTTTCATAATAAGTACACTATTTTCAGTCTGAAAATGTAAATATTAAAATCACTACATCCATTATGCATTATTTTATAGGAGCATCCTTTAAAGATGACACAGTAATAAGCCCATTACTAGTACCCAAAACATTCTTGTTCCATGTTGCCTGCAGGGAGGCATCTGTCCTGAAGCCAGCTAACATCTTAGCTAAGGCATCACTCTTCTTAGTGTTTAGCACGGGGTCAGGTGGGCCATCATAGCCCTCAACCATTATTCGCTCTCCTGGTTTGCTTCCCTGTGGAGGCTGCAGAGGTTCAATCACTGCTGGTTCACCTGCAGAGGCACACAAAACCATACCAGCTGATTTTACTCCTCTCATGTTTGCTGGCTTCAAGTTAGCCAATACCACTACCATTCTATCCTGCATCTCCTCTATGGGGACGTATTTGACTAAACCACTTACAATGGTGCGTGGCTCAGGCTCCCCTATATCAATTTTCTCAACATAAAGGGACTCTGCATCAGGGTGTCTGCTTACCTCAACCACCTTTCCAACTCGCATATCAAATTTTGAAGGAACAAACTCATCTCCACCAGCTGCCTTCTGTGGACCTTTCACTTTCTTAGGTGGCGGTGGGTATGCCAGATTATGAAGTTTCTTCATGGTAGGCGATTCTGCTGCCTTACGGATGGGCTGAATAATTTTTTTCATATATTCCAAAACACTATTTTTCAAGTCTCCTGGATGCAATTTCTTTTCACTAAACAGTTCCTCTAAGGGGGCAAAAGAATCAAATTCCAGATTACCACCATTTTCCTCTGTCCTCACTACAACAAATTTGTCTTTTTCTAGCCAAGGAAAGATAACATTTTTTACTAATGACAACACAGGATTAAAGGTGACATTCCCCTCCTCACAGAATGCAGATTTGATCTTCTTCTTCAGCTGTGACTCTTGTTCTACAAGTCCAATATATTCCTCGTCAGGAGTTAAGGCAGGTCGGTTCAACAGTGATGGCATTTCGGCACCAAGAAGAGGAGCGCATGGTTCTCCTCCCACCAATGGAAGACTCTTTTGAGCAAACTCAAATACTGAAGAATATTTGCTACTACAGTAATGAATGTTAGCATGCAAGTGCTTCTCATCTAAGGCCATCATGTCAGGATATAGTAGAGCTGAGAGGAGGTTTGGATCCTTCACTACACTTGATATAGCTTGGCTAGAGTCTTTGCAAGTGACAAGAGCAGTCATCTTGTACAAATCAAGAACATATTCCTTACCCTCCTGGAAACTACTACCTTTGACAAATTGGACATTGTCCATTGCAATGTTCAATGCAGTCATGGTAGCCTTGATCAACTCTAAATAGTAATCTGCAATATTTGAAACAAAATCCCATGCCACCTGGCACCCATCCAAGTGGGAGAGAATGTCAGAGGCCAACACAGTGACACGACATCCAGCAGCAAGAAAATCGCGTAACTTGGCCACATGACTAACTATACAACAATCAGGAGGCCGAGTGAGCGATACTGACCACAATACACGAGGAGTTTTGGCGAGTACAGTCCTGAGAGTGTCAGGGGGCGGGTGAGAAAGGTTCCTACTCATTAGCTGTACCCGATCATCAAGATTCATTTCATGTGCAACAGACTTTTCACCATCCTGCCTGGCCTGTGGAGCTGGCTCATCTATTATAGAATTAGGATAGGCTAATTTTGCCAATTCTTTGAGCTCAGGTTTTGCAAATTCATACCTAATATGCTGCAATAGTGAATTCAAGACATCAATGACAAAACTCTTTATATCATCTCCAGATACTTTACATTTAATGAAATTCTCTTTCAGCTTTTCAAAGGTTGAGTATACCTGACCATTTATCTGAAAAGATTTCCCTTGCATCTCTAGCACAGGAAACACTACATAGTTCACAAAGGCCATCACACCATTATCAGGGGTGGCTGGGTCACAGGATGCTCCTCTTAGTTTCTGTGCTACAGCATCTGCAGAATCCAGAAGGTCAATTTTGGAGTCAACTTCTGAGGATGACATTTTTCCTCCAGTGAGACCAGGCACCATTGGGTTCATGAGATGTGACCTCTTCTGGTATCCAAGCTTAGGCAAGTATTTCTCAGCATACATAAAGATCTTTCTCTGGTCCACTCCTCCAAACTGAGCATCAACTTGAAGATACTCTTCATCTAAGGCTTGTAGTCCAGGATACAGCAGACCAGACTGGAATGGTGCATCCACCTGCTTAACCACTTCTGCACCAGCTTTCTTAGCATCATGCTCAGTGACCATGGCAGCCAGCCGGTACATGTCTCGAGTGTAGTCACTTCCCAGCTGATAGTTCCGTCCTGTAATAACACAATGAATTAGACTTCTTCAGCCTCTTTCTCACTGCTGCAATGCTGCATCTCGTGCAAGATTGTATCTTCTACAGCTATCTTTATGCCAACTGCTCTTCTGATCATGTTAACTGCATGACAACCCTCCTCCTGTGGCCTCACTGCACAAGAGCTTTCTCTTAATCCAGGTACTGGTCACACTTACAAACATTAATTTATGAACTGCAGGTATTAAAATCAAAGGAATGCATAACGTTTCTTGCTACACTAAAATTAAAGTATTCTTTAGTTTTGATAATCTATTCCCTCACAGGGAGGTAATGTATCTGTTTTCTTCATTCAGCCACATCTCTCTCATTTTACTTAATGCCCATCTTTTTTGACACTTTCACGCATGTGCTTTTGCGCTCAATCCTTCAATTTCATATTGGCTGACCCCTCCTTTCAACTTCCATTTTGGTCTCGTCTATTTTCTGTTAGTCTTAAATTTCCTTTATTTGTGTTGAACATGTAACATATGAATGAGAGCCATATATTGGTTTCCAGTTTGTTAAATAGAGAATTTCTACAATGAGAAATGAGTTTATAAAAAATTACAGTAACTTTTACAAATAAGTCTGGATATAAATAGCATATGAAGTGGCAATATCAATCAAATTAAAAAATCAAAGTAAGAAATGGAATGTAGCTATAGTAATCAAATGAAACACAATAATGTGGTTAGGTTATATAAGTAGTGGAAAAGAGTGAGAGGACTAAGATGATGTATACAAGTATGCTGTTAGTGAGGAGTGCAAGTGAATGATGGCCCCGACGAAGTACGAAGAAAGAGTACTGTAGTATGTGAGGAAAGGATGAGAAATTATAACAGAGGATAAGGCACATTCCACACAAGGCAACAAGTATTGGGTACTAGTATCCAACACTAGCGTCCTCGTGTGAAAGGCGCTTAAAAGGATGAAATATAACAGCAGGGACAAATGGAAACTTCTACTGCACACTGGTGTTAGGTTTAATTAGAGTGGTAGATAAAGAAATACAAAGAAAGAGACTCACCCTGGACAAAGCGCAGGTTTTCTACAGACACTCCAATAGCTTTCAACATAGCCTCTATAACAGCCTTGTAGTAACGAGTGCGGTACTCAATAAGGGACCATGGTGCCTTCATGTTATCCAGGTAAGCATGGAGATCGGCCAGTAGCACTGTTACCTGGAACGTTATTAAATTACGTGTTACATCACATTACTCTCCTGAAGACCCAGCATGTGAACAAACAAAATAGCTACTATACTTACTCACATACATATTTTACAGGTTATTTACTCTTATTTTCTCAGTATGGCCAAATCATCCCAGTATGTTCCTTTTCACCCATTCCACCATTGAATAATTCACATTACTTGCTTGCTTGAAGTTAAGAGGAATGAGTTTGGATTTAGAATGAGGACATCTGGATTTTAGTAAATTGGGATGAAAGATGAAAAGATCCTAAATATCTAAAACAGTCCACCTCTTCCACCTGTTCTCTGTTCAACTGAACATCCATCCCTTCATCACCTCTCTCTCTCTCTCTCTCTCTCTCTCTCTCTCTCTCTCTCTCTCTCGAGTATTCTAGTACTTTAATAGTTAATAATGATAAAAATGCTATTGATGATAAAAACCAATAACAATTATATATATTACATCATCATAAAACAGTACCTACAATTAAAAATCCTATAGGTGTGTGCCTCACCTCACAACCAGCATGGAGAAAATCAGCAATCTTAGTCATAGGAACAAAGTATGCTACATGTGGCTTGCCAGTGGTGGCAGTGCCCCAGTAAATTTTGAGTGGGCGTTCCTTGACAATGGCTGCAATGCGATCCTCCCCAATGACTTCATCCAGTCGCCGGCAAATTAAACTGAGGTGCTCCTTTCCAGACATCTCCGGCTGCATGAAATAACACACGTATTAGTGTACAAACTATTTACTACTTTAATTAGTCTAAACAGCTACATCATTTAAAGTCCAACTTGCACACCCCAGTGACCTGAGCTGCCAAACTGAACACAGCAAAGGTTGTGCATACAGATGTGTCTCGAGGTGAAAGCTAATGCCACTTTCTTTGTACAAATTATGGTTATGGCTTCAGCGTAAAGCTATTCATTACCTTGACAAATTCATCATGAAAACCATTCACATAAGGTAATTCTATTTTATATAATGATTGTAATTCAATTAGAAAAAGATGAAGAAATTTATCAGCTAAAAAGTTGAAAAATACTCCTAACATCAGTAAAATGTTAAATAAAAGGGACAGAATATAACTAAACACTCACCACCTTGGTCGCCTTGCCAAGCACGTTGAGGATTTCGTCAATGCTTCGAGCCATACCCTGGAACTCATGCAGCTCAAATGTTTGAATATGTTTCCACCATCTTGAAGTGTGCACATGGTGTGATAGATCACTGATAATTGGTGTTAAGAATTCACTCAGAACATGGTCACTGTGTGTTGCAAATGATCCCTCGATGTAACTATAATTGCATAAGTAATCATCGATGGCTTGTAACTTTTCTGGGCTGATCTTCACTGCACTCATTTTTGGTTCTGCCTGAAAAATAAGAACACAGTTAATACAATGTGCTTAGATTCATATATCTTTGTCATAGATATACTTATGGAGGGAAAGGAACATACTTGGTTTGGTCTTTCCCTCTGTTTTGAGTAGCTACTTTTTTAATTATAATACCATCTTTGATCTTTATCATCTGAAAATTCATTATGAGATGTCACTGTTTCTATAATGAGGTGTACTTGGTTGTAGTAGAAGTCACAGCAAATTGATTTGTGATTGTGTAAGAATGATGTGAAGAGTGTAAGTAATATGTACTGCAAGCCAATCAAACAGACATACCAACCTTAAGGAATAAAAGTAAACTTAGCAAAATAATATATTAATCTGGGTCTAGTTGTTCACATTGCACATAAAATCTATCATAGTTTTGAACTAAAGCAATATCTATATGGGCAATGTTCTTTTGTATGATAATTTCAAAGACTAACATTGCATAAGGTGGCAAACCAGTGAAAAAATTTTAAATGCAAAACTTATACTATGTGATAAAGTGTGGCCCAAGTAAGGTCTCAGGTAGTGCTGATGAGTACAGGGATTTCTCAATGTATGTCGGTTTAGAATATGCCATTTTGGAATAACATAAGGTAAAAAAAAACCTAGTATTTCTTTCATATTACACAGATATTTAGAATAACATGATGTCAAGAAAATCAAGTTGTGTGGCTGGATTAGTTCCTTAATGGTGTCACCAGGTGTTCCCCATGTGTACCGCCAATATGCTGTCTTTTGACGTGGTGCTTCAAGCTCATATGTTAGTGTACAGTTTAGTTCACGAGTCATGTTCATTTTATGGGATTTTTACATTACATGATCCCTTCAGGAATGTATCCCTTGCATAATTCAAGAGATCCCTGTATGTTGGCAAAGCATGGTGATCAACGCCTCAATCCTATCACCATAACAAGTCAATAATGTAAAGTTGTCAACTTGCCACTAACAATAATAAACAATAGTTTGACAAGTCAGGAATGAATGCTTTCATATATGTACATACTACCTGTCTTTTGGGCTCAGAGTTATAATAGACTGAATACTTCTGCACAAACGGAGAAATATTTAAGATTTGTTTTTTCAGTTTTTATGCCTTTTTCAAGATGCATACAGTATCAAAGCAATACAATGAGACTGAAAGCTCCGATATAAGAGATGGATAAAGATTTTGGTTACAAATGCTTTGGTGCACTGATATTGTGGAGTTGGCTACCAGGCTTGGGTCCAAGTACAGGTACTCGTACTCATACTCGTACTTAAGTACACAATTTCATGTACTCGTACTTGTACTTGTACTCGGGCTTAAAAATTCCTCTGTACTTGTACTTGTACTTGTACTCAAACTCCAGAGTCCAAGTACTCGAGAATTTTTCAACTACTTTCGCCAACAAACAAAACTGTAGTGTGGTGTTTGATGACCAGGTGGGTGGTGGTGAGGTCAGGGTGGGGGATTAACGAAGGTGTATCCTAAGCTTGGGGGAGTCAGGTGACACAGGGGGTCTAGAAGGCTGGGATGAGGTGGTGAGTCACTGGTGACAGGCCATGTGAGGCCAGTGATGTTACCCAGGGGAAAAAGGGGTTGCTACTTGTCAAAAACTTGGATTGAGTACAGTATAAAAGTACTTGTACTTGTACTCGAGTACAGCTGTAAAACTGAGTACTTGTACTTGTACTCGTGGCATCATCAAGTAATCGTACTTGGACTCGAGTACAAAAAAATGTACTTGAACCCAAGCCTGTTGGCTACACAGGTCAGGCTGCTGTAAAACAAAAACAAAAATAAATAAAAATATAAATAAAAATAAAAATAAAAAATAAATAATTACATGAAAAATAAAGTAAGCTTTTTTTCCTAGGAAGTTCTTCTCAAACCTATAATCATTAAATCATAAGAGACAGGAAACAAGACTTAATAACAATCTGAATGGAAAATTGAGTTGCTATAGCATTTTCTTTTCTTCTGAACTGCAGATGTAGAAACCACAGCCTAGTGTTGACAGATGCAAGGCCAATCATCTTGTTAAATATATAATTCTTGTAATTTGTAGGTTTTCAAAATGTAAATAAGTAGCATTTATTCATTACAAATACTTTAGGGTTGTAAAAAAGGTGAAAAAAAAAGCTTCAAGAGATGCAGAACAGAATTCCACATCCCTTGTCTAACAGTGTAACCTCAGGAAGGGAAGAAAAAAAAAAAAAGGTATTGTATTACTTTCTTGTTTGTGGAACAATGGCACCTCTCACTTCTCTCATCAGATTGTGCCATTTCACACCACATACATGCCTTGGAAATGTATTATGACTCTGCTGGTGACCTTTACAATTCTATTCATTCTGCCCTCAGAGCAGCCCATTAAATCAATTGTCAATTAGGTCAGGTGAAGTTAGGTTAGGTTAGGATAAGTTAAAGTTAGGGTGAGGTTAGTTTTCATTATTATATTTTAATTCCCATGTACCGTCAGATGAGTGAAAGAGCTATGAAGAGGGAGCCGGGAAACGAGGACAGTTGGAGGGACGTATATATTAAGACAGTGCCTAGATCAAGACAAGGCAATGATAACAATAAGAGCAGCATCAGTAGTGAGGGATAGCCATCCATTTGAGTACTATGGCTATAGCGTGTAAGGTTAGGAACTGTTATAAAACCCTCAAATTAACCAGGGTGACCTTCCACAATGCGAGAAAAGAGCACATAGGTGGTTATATTGAAATGCAGCTGTTGTTTTTGACCGCCGTTTCCCGCAGTCCAAGGAAAGCATGCAGTGTTTTCCCCGAGGTCTGATGCAATACCACCTCCTCAATTGTCATTTATTACCACCCTTGCCGATTTACACATATGTTTGCCAATACATTAGTAATAACATTCCGATTTCACTTGTCCATCAACGAATAAAGAGATTAACACCAAAACACCATAATAGCTGCAAATCCTGAAGCACCCGAGCTAACCCCAACATGAGGCAATCTAACATGCACATTACAACAAATCTCGCAAAATATCATGATCCTAAAGAGAGTTCACACGTAGAAATGTACAGTCTATCTCATGAAATGGCAATAGCACTTGTTTTCACCTTGTTTCCGGCAGTGGCATGAGGTACACAATAGCAGCTGTCACCAATGTGGCCGAGAACACGCACTCAGTCTCAGAGCACGGACGGTCGCCACACGAGTGAGGTCACTGGAGTTGCCAGGCTAATTACCTAGTTTTAGGATAATTAGACCACTATCATGATAACATTATTTAACTTCAGGGTAATATTATTTCATCACCATACGTATTATGGTAATATTTCCTACCTATACATACATATAAATTACCTTTAAAAAATATATATTTCTAGCAAACAGGGTAATTCTAAAGCAAACAGGATAATGTTAAGGTGAATTTCGGGGTAAAGTTCGCGACTCGACCTTATTCAGCACTGAGTGAGGATTGTGGACCCAGGACAGAGGAGAAGGAAAGATTAATAGCCTCTGTAGTAGTAAGGCCCGTTTTCATATTTATTCTGCTTACTGTTTTGTGGCTTTATATAGGTTCAGAAACTTATAATGTGGGGATTAGAATAGTGAAGAGTTTGGCCATTAATCTTTTGACTTCCATAGACCTTTTCTGTACAAATGAAATAGTTTAATTACATCCAATACTTATGGAAGAAAAGTGTCTCGGTACTGAAGGGATTAAGGGAGAAGGAAAGATTGGGAAAATTTAAGGGAAAAAAATAGTGGACATTGCACGTATTGTATTGCATACAATACTGAAGGAAATTATTTCATGGTATTGATGGTAAGTCTCCCTCTGCTGCGACCAACAGCAATTATATTAATGTTAATACATTAATGTTCTATCTATCTATCTACGGTACGAATCTGAATTTATCAGTCTATCTACCTACCTATGCATCCATCTGTTTATCTATCTACCAACCTATCAAAATACCTGCTTATCTATCTATCTACTCAGATTATATACCAAATGGGAGAGAGAGAGAGAGAGAGAGAGAGAGAGAGAGAACGAATCCAACTACTGAAAGCTGTGCCGTTGAAATTGAAACTGCAAACTGCAAAGGCGGCAAGTAAACAAAACAAACCCATGTGTACTTATCTTTTACAAACACCTTACTCTCAACCTCACCAGGACCTTTCTCCAGAAAACGAACCAACTCCACCGCATATAGCTTGAACACCTCACTACCACATACCGCCTCATCTTTGGGGCACTAGAGGCTGACACAGCCTGCACGGCCCCAACAAACACCCAAGAAGAAAAAACATCTTGCTCACTGCTGGAAAATATCAAACCGACACTTCTAAGAGCAACAAAATGAGGAACTGGCATTGAAGAACGTAAAAGAAGACAAAGGAGAGTGACATAGGAAGCGATTCAAGTGTTATCAGTGTCAAAGAAGGGAGTGACGATGACAGTCTTCGAATATTTGGGTAACTATTGGTGCAGTCTTCCAGTGTCATTGTGTTGTAGTTTTGGGGCATTTTCAGAGTGTTTTGGGATACATGAGAGTATTTTGGGGCATCCTAAGAGTGTTTTAGAGTATTTTAGGATGTTTTTGGACATTTTCAAGGCATTTTGTGTTTAGGAGCAATGAAAGGTATATCAAGGGTGCTTTTGGGTATATCAAGGGCGTTTTGGGGCAGTGTTATTGTGTGGTGCCGCTCACCTTAGGACTTGAGTCATTGATCAGATGACAAGGTAAACCTCCAGAGTTTCACCACCTTGTTCTTTCTGGACAAAATATTTTTTTCTGGTAGATTTCGACTTGCTTTTAATTAAAATACCACTTGTTTTTGGTGCAAATAAACCAAATTTTTTTTACAGCCCCAAAACATATTATGATTTGCATAAAAAAACAACTGGTAAATTAATTAATAACAAGCCGAAACCTAACCTAATATAACCTACCTAAACCTAACCTCAATAAAAGATTCAGTTACCTTATTAAACTGCACTGCTTTTGAGGAACTCTCGTAAATTCTCCCAATGCCCTTGAAATAATTGTAGCTACAATCTTCACACTGGGACATCTTGCTCTAAACTGATTTGAAATGCATAGCGCGAGCCTCAGGGGCTGTCATGATTGGTGGAAATAATTATGCTTTTTTTTTCATTGGCCGCCGCTTCAGTTTCAAAGAACAGAACCAATCAGTGTAAACAATTAGCGCATGCTCAGACAATGATATGTCACAGAGCCTGCCGAGCTGCCACGAGCGCATCACGGCATCAGTGTGCGGCAGGGTTTGATGCGGGAGGCCAGTGTCACGGCCGATCACCAAAACACGCTTAAATCTTTAAAAATCTGTGTCGCCATTATAAAAGGTTGCACCTAGTATATATGGGGTTCAAATTACTTGTAGTAATGAGGAGCTCTATCTCTTGAGGTGGGTAAAAACCACGTAGCTGATTGTGGTGAAACTCTGGAGTAATACCGGTGACAATGGGAGGTATTTAAAAGAAGAAATATAGTTCAGTATTTAACCTTGTAACTTAGTCCAATGTTCACCTTTGTTGTTTTCAGTCTGCACACAAACTCTCACACAGGCAAAGCATTATGAAGATGTAGCTAGGCATCAAATATTGCTATAGTATTACCAGTCAATCATGTTTTATTGTTAATGTGAAACGTCTGATTTTTATAAAGATAACGAGGGCACAAATTGTGATTTTCTTTTAACTATTGTTGTGCTTTCCCCCTCACTGTGAAATAGGATGAATTTGTATTTTAATCTTTAAATATATACCTTGATAAACAGGGAATCTTAGTTAATTTCATAGGTGAGGAATGTTCATGCAGTGTCACATTGTACTCTTTACTCCTTTGATCCAGTGTTGCAGGATGATTCATCTCCATTCTCTGAGCTCTTGAAATTTTCCTTAAAGGTTGAAGACACATCACTGCTGGTGCTGCCATTGTCTGGATCACCACCACTGCTGGCTGTAATCATGTCACTGAGAATACTGAGCTGGAACATCAATGGCCTGCGATCACTCAAGACTGGCATGAAAGAATTCCTGACAAGCTTAGAAGCAGATATCATATGTTTGCAGGAGACAAAAGTGACACGTAAGTCAGTCATTCATTCCCAGAACACCTCGTCTTGGAAAGATTTTTTATGACACATTGATGAAGATAGTATCAGAAAATTAACCTCAAAATTTATATATTTGCCTTATGAATAATTTTAATTGTTAATAGATTTTTATAGAAATAGCTATTCCATCTCTATTTTATAAATAGATTGATAACTGTATAAAGTAGTAGCTATATAAAAATTTTATTCTCCAGTGTATATTCTTGTGGAAAGTTTGGTCATGCTGTAGAGTCTATAACAGTTGACCAGTTCACCTGCCTGATGATTTTGAATATTGTCCTCCATATGTTCCAAGCAAACTACAGAGAGGATATTCTTGATGTAACACACACACTCTCTCTCTCTCTCTCTCTCTCTCTCTCTCTCTCTCTCTCTCTCTCTCTCTCTCTCTCTCTCTCTCTCTCTCTGTCTCTCTCTCTCTCTCTCTCTCTCTCTCTCTCTCTCTCTCTGTGTGTGTTTTTTTATCAGCATTATTGCCTGCCTATGAGAATGTTATGTGGGAGAAAGCCTTGTTGCTTTTATTATGGCCTCCCCACATGTAATATGTAAACTGTTAGTAGGTAATTAATAGACTAGGAAATTTCATGCTGTCTTTTTCATGCATTCTTACATATTCTTTTAGGTGATATGCTTGAGGAGTCCCAGGCCATTGTTGAAGGTTACTCATCTTACTTCAGTTTTTCAAGAAAGAGGCAAGTGTTATCATACACTGAAGTCTTCATCATTATATTAGGAATCATGCATGTACTATTGTAATTAAGACATGCTGTACTACAGGTGTGTAACCTGCAGATTGTAAATTTTGAGGAAAATGAGTTAAAAGTCAGTAGACAGAATCAGACTAAGTTTAAAAGTTGGTGCCCTTCAATTATTTATCACTGGAAATGTTTGATAAAGATAAATCTTTCAATAATTCCCCCTTACAGGAATGGATATTCAGGAGTGGCCACATTCTGCTCTCAGAGAGCCACTCCCTTTGCTGCACAGGAAGGGCTATCAGGTGAGTCAGCATTAGTTGCCTTATGCTGTTCACAGCTTGGTACCAGTTTTTCAAATCTTGTCATCATAATTTCAGTGTTACATGTTAGCCAGCCATAAAAACTCATGGCATATGGATTATTTTCACCAAAGAAATATTGGAGCTAGGGAATTATTTGGTGCCACTTACACAAAATCTTTTTTTTTATTTATTTAATTATTTATTTCCATAAGAAGTGCTTGCACTATTCTAGATTAAGTACTATACATACTGTGTCAGTGAAAGATGCTTAATTTTTTCAGTACCATGATGCATACCATGACTTCCATATATCCTTCCTTATGTCAATAAAATGGTTTAATCATACACAAATCTCAAGGCAAAAAGGTTTCCCAGTATTGAAGGGGTTAACACTTTTCTGAATGAAAAATAAAAAAATGAAAATAGATATGATATAAAAAACAAAATTCTCTACATTGGAACTAAATATTTTTCAAAAATCTTAAGGAATATAATGCTGTTTTTGTTTTCACCGGTGAAAAAAAAATACATTTTTTGCAGGTTTATTCCAGGGTGAGCTGAGAGGTGGTAGTGGGGAGCAAGCAAGTCTTCCTGGCACATGGACTGAGGAGGAACTGAAGGATCTTGATAGTGAAGGCCGAGCTGTTGTGACACAGCACTTAATAAAGGTAGGAACATAGTGGGACATACTGTACATGTCACCTGATTGTATGCAAAGTACTGAGGAGTTTGTTAAACATAGCTGTATCAGTACGTAATGCCATTGTTGGTATCATCAATATCATCATTTTTAATTGGTTATTCCCTTTTTTGGGTCTACTTAATCTTATACACATGCTTTTGTCATTAGAATACTTGTAACCTTCACTTATCACACTGCTACCTGCTGGATGCAGGCACAACAAAACCTCACATTGCATCTTTCATTCATTGTTGTTTTATACCTGCTCTCCTCACACACACACACACACACACACACACACACACACACACACACACACACACACACACACACACACACACACACACACACACACACACACACACACACACACACACACACACACACACACACACACACACACACACACACACACACACACACACACACACACACACACACACACACACACACACACACACACACACACACATAGACACACACACACACACACACACACACACACACACACACACACACACACACACACAAAGATGTGTTGAGAGTTGGAACAGTTTGAGTGAGGAAGTGGTGTCAGCAAAGAGTGTGCATAGATTTAAAGAAAAATTGGATAAGTGTAGATATGGAGACGAGGCCACACGAGCGCAAAGCCCAGGCCCTGTAAAACTACAACTAGGTAAATACACGCATGCATGCACACACACACACACACACACACACACACACACACACACACACACACACACACACACACACACCGGTAGCTCAGTGGTTAGAGCGCTGGCTTCACAAGCCAGAGGACTGGGGTTCGATTCTCTGGCCAGGTGGAGATATTTGGGTGTGTCTCCTTTCACGTGTAGCCCCTGTTCACCTAGCAGTGAGTAGGTACGGGATGTAAATCGAGGAGTTGTGACCTTGTTGTCCCGGTGTGTGGTGTGTGTGGCCTATCCGAAGATCTCAGAGCCTATCGTTCCGGGTAACGTCTGGCTGTCTCGTCAGAGACTGCAGCAGATCAAACAGTGAAACACACACACACACACACCCGGTACCTCAGTGGTTAGAGCGCTGGCTTCACAAGCCAGAGGACCGGGATTCGATTCCCCAGCCGGGTGTGTCTCCTTTCACGTGTAGCCCCTGTTCACCTAGCAGTGAGTAGGTACGGGATGTAAATCGAGGAGTTGTGACCTTGTTGTCCCGGTGTGTGGTGTGTGCCTGGTCTCAGGCCTATCCGAAGATCGGAAATAATGAGCTCTGAGCTCGTTCCGTTGGGTAACGTCTGGCTGTCTCGTCAGAGACTGCAGCAGATCAAACAGTGAAACACACACACACACACACCCGGTACCTCAGTGGTTAGAGCGCTGGCTTCACAAGCCAGAGGACCGGGATTCGATTCCCCAGCCGGGTGTGTCTCCTTTCACGTGTAGCCCCTGTTCACCTAGCAGTGAGTAGGTACGGGATGTAAATCGAGGAGTTGTGACCTTGTTGTCCCGGTGTGTGGTGTGTGGCTGGTCTCAGGCCTATCCGAAGATCAGAAATAATGAGCTCTGAGCTCGTTCCGTATGGTAACGTCTGGCTGTCTCATCAGAGGCTGCAGCAGATCAAACAGTGAAACACTGCGTAGTGTAGTGGTTAGCACGCTCAACTCACAATCGAGAGGGCCGGGTTCAAGTCCCCTTAAGCGGCGAGGCAAATGGGCAAGCCTCTTAATGTGTGGGCCCTGTTCACCTAGTAGTAAATAGGTACAGGATGTAACTCGAGGGGTTGTGGCCTCGCTTTCCCGGTGTGTGTTGTGTGTTGATGTGGTCTCAGTCCTACCCGAAGATCGGTCTATGAGCTCTGAGCTCGCTCTGTAATGGGGAAGACTGGCTGGGTGACCAGCAGGCGACCGAGGTGAATTACACACACACACACAGGCCTATCCGAAGATCGGAAATAATGAGCTCTGAGCTCATTCCGTAGGGTAACGTCTGGCTGTCTCGTCAGAGATTGCAGCAGATCAAACAGTGAACACACACACACACACACACACACACACACACACACACACATCGATTGGTAAAAATATTGCACAATGTCACCAGTTTTTCTGCCCAATCTTATTCTCTGTTCTATTGATTAATGTAGGAAATAATGAGACTAATGGTGTCTTTTAGGATGAGAATGGCAAGGAGAGAGCAGTGGCCATCATCAATGTTTACTGTCCACGAGTAGATCCTGAAAAACCTGAACGTCGACGTTTCAAACTACACTTTTATGAATTGCTGCGGCAGAGGGCAGCTGCAGTTTCAGGCATGGACTCTCACGTCATCATCGTGGGGGACATCAACACTTCCCACAAGAGAATTGACCACTGTGATCCTGAGAAAAGTGAGGTGAGCACATTTTGTTTTATACTGAAACTTCATTTGAGTAGCTGGCTGCAACAAGGGGCCAAGTGTCAACCACTGTGAAATGGAGTTAAAAGTATATTCTATTCTATAATTTTTCCTACACCTTAGAAATAACATTTCATTATGTACTATGTTTAATGAATGTTTGTTGCATACACAATAGAAATAGTCATATTAATGCTAGTTCTAAGTTGTAGGGAAAATTATAAATAAGAACACATTTTATTAAACTTATTAAGTGTTGGTTGGCACTTTGTTATTGTAGTGAATAAATGCTTGATTATTCAAATGGTGGTGAAAACAGTTAGTTATGCCTTAGTGAAATGCTGGAACACAAGTGGTACAATACAAATCATTGTCTAATATATATGTGCTATCTTTTAAATCTCCTTAAGTGACATACTATGAGTAGTTTTGTATTTATTTATATACTTTTTTGTCTTGGCAATCATTTGTCATCTTAACATTTTAGATATCTTGCCTTAGCTCTTTTGAAGTTTAGATTTTAGTTTACAATTTTTAGTCTCCATTCTATAATCACTATTCATTGTTGTGACCACTAACAATAGCTTAATGATTATTATCATCAGTCAGTTCAAAGTTTTTATTTGATATATGCTGATTTGAAAATAGTGTAAGAGTTAAGGTGACTGTGCATAATTTTGGTCGAAAAAGATAATTTTTTTTATAATTGCTTTGTATCTTTCTTTGGCGTTGTGCAGATATTTTGTGCTGCATTGCTAGGTGCTGTCAATATTTTTCTTTTTCTGCATCCGTTTCTTCTGATTTTTCATGTTTAGATGACTGTATGAAAGTTTTGCCATCTCCATGTGGGATGAGAGAGAGAGTGAGGAGGGCCAAGGCAGGCAGTATCTCTTTGCTGGTCTAAGAGTGTAGTCACGGACGCTCTGTTATCCCTCACGTTTCCTCACTTGTTTACCATTCTCATCTGGCTGTTGCAAGTCCACTCTGACGGACTGATATTTTGTCTTTATTGATAAGTGTATGCATCCCGACATGCATTATGAGAGACAAATGGAAAATCAATATTGAACCCTCTTTCACTACAGGAGTGACGTAAGATGACCTGAAAGAACTACATTGGAAATCTGACCTCTTGTACATAATTAGGTGTAATATGAAGAATGAAACATAGTTGTGTTGCTCAAAAAAAATGTATAAATATACCATACATTGTCAGCTAAACATAAAATTGTGTTTTTCTGGAAGTGAAACTTTTAATGAAAAAAATTTTATATCACAACTTCTATCAGGCCAATTTTCATAAGTCTTGCAGCATGATACTCAGAAAAAAGGTCCACAAAGCTAGATGGGGATGTTCCTTAATTTGGAAGCTTGTAATATCGGTGATTTTTTTGGTAGTTTTCACAAAAAGAAAAAAATGCTCTTATCTTTTTTCTTTTGTGCACTTGTTGTTTGAGGTATATAGACAAACGCATACAGTATTATTCATTTACGTGTTTTTTTTTATTCACATATGAAGGATATTGTTTTACTTCAAATAGTTTTTTTAAGCATAAGTGAAATTTAACAAAAAAACATTTTTTTGAAGAAATAAATTCATCAATTTAAATGAAAATTATTTCAGAGCAACATCACAATTTAGTGGTAGAATTGTAAAGACATGATTGGTTTAGACAGAAAAGTACAGCTGCAGGAGACTAAAATGTCTGATAGGAACCTTTAAGCGGTTAGCAAATAGAAGAGGATGTACACCTTTTAGCAGGAAAATGTATATTCTTGAGTCATGAGCATTGGTCTTGAAGAGGAAAGGTTCCGGAAAAGCTTAACACTGTAGTGTTTGCAAAAGAGGCTGCTTTGGATTTTTTATTTTGTAGACCTGATTTTTCTTCCTTACATTCAACAGGAAACATTAATTTGCTTATAAAAAATAGCAAAACTTATCAGATTATGTTCATTTAATTCTAATAGAGGAATTCTTTCTAGGCTTTTGAAAGCAGACTGGAACGAAGGTACCTGGACAACTTTCTGAAATCTCTGTGCTTTGATGGTCATGAGAAGGACTCTCAAGATGAAGCAAAATCAGCACCAAGTTGTGAAGGAAAAGAAAACAGTGGTGGGGCATTAGATTCATTAGGAGTGTCTGAACTGGAGCAAGAGGATGAAGAGTTTCAGTTACTGTCATCAAGCACAAATTTTCAAGTGATAGACACCTTCCGTTACTTTCATCCCTTTAAAGAAGAAGCCTTTACTTGCTGGAATGTCTCCACTAACAGTAGATCAACCAATTATGGAACTCGAATAGATTACATATTTTGTGATGAAGGTTTCCTCCCACAAGTGAAAGACAGTTTAATTCTGCAGGATGTCATGGGAAGTGACCATTGCCCCATTGCTGTAGTGGTTGCAGGGATGTTTGTTCCTTCCTATCAGCTCCCTCCCTGTTGTACAAAGTTCTTCCCAGAGTTTCGAGGACAACAGCAAAAGTTGTCTTCCTACTTTCAACCAATAAGTGCCTCTGAAAAGCAGAATAATTTGTCAATCCATAAACCTCTAATGCCTTTGAAAGTAACTACTGAAAACATGCAAAATACCAGTAAAAGAAAGAACATTGTTGGGAAAGGAAAGACAACTGATAAAAAGCAGTGTACAGAAAAACAAAGGAGTATCAGTTCCTTCTTTTCTTTGAAGACAAGCAGTCTGACAAATTCATCAGAAGATTTCATAGATGATGAGAAGAGTAATTGTGAAAGTCAAATCTCAGAAAACTCAGGATCTGATTATACTTCTGGTGACACTAACCATACATGTGATTCTGGTTCACAGTCTAGTGAAAGCTCTCAAGGCAGTTTATGCTCTACACCCTCTCAAAGTGACAAGGAAGACACTACAGGAAGTAACAGGAAATCAAATCATACTAAGAATCAGGGTTGGGGATTCCTTATGAAGGGGCCCAAGCCAGCACCAGTTTGCTCAGGCCACAAGGAGCCATGTGTCCTGCAGACGGTTAAGAAGAAGGGACCAAACATCAACCGCCAGTTCTATGCATGTGCTCGAGGTGTAGGGAAGGAGGGAGACCCTAATGCTCGGTGTAACTTTTTCAAATGGGTTTCTCGATAACTTTGCACTCTTAACAGTAGGTTAGGAGTGATATAGAACTATTATTGTGACATTTTTATTTTTATTTTAACCAAAATAATAAAAATTTTTGAGTACTGATCAGTACAAAATATATATTAGTAATCTTTTTTTCATACCTGATACACATTTGCCGAGTGTGTCTATACATGTATTTCTACTTCCACTCTGGAAGTTTCCTTATACTGTCTGCCTTTCTGTACACACATATTTTGCTCCCTGTGCTCCTCTCTTTTCTCTTGTAACCTACAGATAGCTTTATTTGTAGATATGATGCCTTCCCTGATCCATCCATATCATATACTCCTACAGTATAAGAACATGAGAAAATAAGGAGAGCTGTAATAAGCCATCAGGCTTACATGTGGCAGTTCCTTGTGGCTTTGCAGTTCCAATCACTACATGATCTTATATAGATTATCATCATGCTTAAGATTGAACAAACTTGTACTAGCCAAGGGCAACAAATATTGCAAGTAGGAAAAAGCCCTCTGAGGTGCCTCACCCCAAACTGAGTCATAAGAGTCAGTGGGGAGGTCTTGAAACATCTCTTTAATGAGTTCAAGTCGTTGAAAGGTGAAAATACTGAGACAGGCATGGGGATTTCAGAGATAAGTTATGAGTGATAAGGTATACTAGTTAGTTCTTGCATTAAGAGAGGCGGGAGAGGGGATAGAAAAAAAAAATAGAAATGGTAAACAGTGCTGCCAGATTAAAGTCTATTCACCAGACAAAGACCAACAGACTATGTTCGAAGCTGCTCGCTGGCGAGTGGCAATACAGGTATAATCAATGTTAGTGTGGACTTATGAGTACAGACTGTACCCAGACCAGCGTTGCCAGATTCTCAAACCCAAATTATCGCACATGGCACGTTGAAATTATCGCATTTTAACAAGAATTATCGCACCCACTTAAATAAGGGTATTATATTTCAAATACATAAATTATTATGACAACTTTATCACATATAACAGAATAAGAGAGGGTTAACAGACTTTACCACCCCTGGCACTATCTTCCTCGCTAGTCCCACTGGAATACTTATCAGCCATGATAAGACTGCAGAGTGTGTGCGGTTCGGGAATGCTTGTATGTCCTCTGCGCGGATGGAAATCAACTGCCTGCTGAAGGGAGTGAGACAGAGACCGTACTGAGGCTCACGTGTACTAGACGCGTAGCGTACACATACACGGCGCGTCACAGCCTCCCATTTCATACCCATTGGCTCAATACCAATTTTAGGAAAGAGAAAATTTTACGGAAGAAAAATCCTTAATATAGGAAAGGTAGAAATTCTTATTTTTATCAATATGTCACGAATTTTCGAAAATTATCGCATTATCGCATGCATGCTATCGCCTATCGCACGGAAGCCCAAATTATCGCATTTTGCGATAATTATCGCCTATCTGGCAACACTGACCCAGACACTGTGCTAATCACACATGCTTTGCTGCTTACGTCCTTCTGCCACCTCCATGTATGCCCATCAGGCTTAGGATAACTAAATACAGATAGGAGTCCTTCTGTCTCGTGTTCCTAACTTGATCTCTCCTTAGCGCCAGTAGTTGCCAGGTTGTCAGATTATTTTTCCTCTAACTTAGGGAATACCCTCCATAGTGAGCATGCTTTTGAGGTGAAATACACAGAGAGTAGTTTGGCAGGACAATCTGACCTTAGGACACTCCTCCCTGGCTTAAAAAGTCATGCAGCGCGAAGTGACTATTCATTGCGTGTCTGGCAGTACCGTATACTTCTAAGCCTCTGTCCTACCAGACAGTGTCCGAAGTTTCGATACTACAAACCAAGAATTTTAGGGTATATTCCTTGGTCTTGACCGAAACCAAACCAAAGCAGCTGCTACTCGGTGATCCTCTCTCTCTCTCTCTCTCATCATTCCAACCCAAAGAAATTTAATAAATGTGATTAACAGCTACTGATGGAAGGTGAAATTCCGGATATTTGAGGGACACTGGGCTGTGACGAGGGGTCGGTGGTGGCGTGGTGACTGAAGAGATATAGTGGGCGTGATGTCTGGGTGAAGAATGGTCCAGCTGCCATCTAAACTCATGACCCTGCTTCGGTTGTCGCTCTCCTGACCCCCAACATGCCAATAAGGAAAGAGCAATTTGACGGCAAATGAGCATATGAAACGCTGCCAGTGCCAGGAACCCATTCACTGGTCCACCACGCTCTGTAGCTCCTTCCAAACCACCCGTTACACAAATTAATTTGTTTTATCAGTCATTCCTACCTTCTGTGTAGTACTTATTATAATTTTTTTTATAATTTTATTGTAACATTTTGAAGCTTCCTTCGTAATAAATGATTATGATAGATAATAATTCTCTCTCTCTCTCTCTCTCTCTCTCTCTCTCTCTCTCTCTCTCTCTCTCTCTCTCTCTCTCTCTCTCTCTCTCTCTCTCTCTCTGTGAACCCTGCCTACATATCAACGAATCAATATAAAAAAAAAAAAAATGAAGAGTAAAAACGTATCATTAACGGATCACTTTTCTCAGGAAGCTTGAGTTGAATCGAGTTTCCCTAACTCACTCAAACACTTCATTTCCCTCCTCAGTCTCTGTCCTAAACAAACTGCTTCACTGACTCAATCAGCCTTACACTCGTCTCCACACAGTTCCACTACCAACACACCCCATTCTCTTCACATCTTCACTCTTTCATCCATAGTGTGTCCTAACTCACTCAAACACTTAATTTCCCTCCTCTGTCTCTGTCCTAAACAAACTGCTTCACTGCCTCAATCAGCCTTTCATTCGTCTCCACACAGTTCCACCACCAACACACCCCCATTCTCTTCACGTCTTCTCCACATAGTGCCCTAACGCAGTCACAAACACCACACCATCTCTTCTGTCTGCATTCAGTTCCCAGCCTGCCTCCTCATGTTACGATCCACTCATGCTCACTTTCATTCTTACCAGTCACTCAAAACCCCACAAAAAAAAAAAAAAAAAAAAAATCGTACACCACTCTCCCCCCACCGTCACTCGTGAACCTCTTCATCCATTTACGTTCACTTACTCCACAGATCCACCATTTTCGTCCTTCTCAAGCCACTTCCCTATCACAACATACTCGCAGTCGTTGTCATGAACAGCGAAATGTATCAAACACCTCTACAACAATGATACGTCCTGATGAGTCTCGTCCGTTCAACTACCACTTCAGAACGAATTTGATGGCTATATCCCCAAACATGACTTCACTTTCAAACTTGCAGTCTAACAACAGATCCCCAGAGTGGTTTACGTCACCCTCGTTATACTACCTTCAGCACGAGTCTAGTCCTTTCACTTACTTGCCTGCCTACCACTTCAAGAACTAATTTCATGGTTAAATCCCCAATCTTAACCCCTTCAATACTGGGACACATTTTTACCTTGAGATTTGTGTACGATTAGACCATTTTATTGTCATTAGGAAGGGTCTAAGGAAATTACATGATTAATGGCCACAGTCTTCACTATTTCAATCCCCTGCATGAGTTTCCGAAGCTGTATAAAATCACCAAATAGTAACCAGAATGAACACGGAAAGACGTCATGGTATTCAAGGGGTTAACGTTATACTACCACGTCTCGCTTCTAATGCACGTAACTTGAAGCAGCCTCGTTACGTTAAGAAATCCTGTCCACTTTTTGCCGATTCTCTGAGACCTATTCTATAACAAGGGTACCGACGAGGACAGAGGACAGGAGTCAACCTCTGCCTCATCATCTGCTAAATCTACTACTACTACTACTAAAACCTCTACTCCTATAACTTCCTCTGCTCCATACCTGTCTGCTATTTCTCGTACTCCCAGTAAGGGTGAGAAGACAGACAAGTCTAATAAATTAAATTTAACAAAGCTTGAACGTCAACGCCCTTCTCATGTCGTCGCCGCTCCCGCGCCGTCGAGAAGGAGTTCACACGCTCGCTCCCTCTCGACGAGCTCCGGGGAGTTAACAATTGATGAATCGATGGATGTCACCATTAGTAAGGGCCGGGAGAGGTCCCCCGGCAGCGCCTCTGAGCGCAAAAGGACTAAGAAAACGGCCGCCACCACAACTCTTAAGCCATAATGTTCAAGGTGTTACAGTGGAATTGCAGAAGTATTCGGAATAAAGATCCATATTTGTCACTTTTAGTGAACATACACAGGCCGTCCGTTATTTGTCTACAAGAGACGAGACTACAGGATCAGCCTGATCCTGCAGTGCTAAAACACTACCATCCGTATAGAAGATATGAGGGACACGGCGTTGCTATATACATACACAAAACACTGACACAAACAGAAGTGACGTTGAATACACCTCTGGAAGCGGTCGCGTGCAGGGTGAGATTCAACGACACGTATCTGGCTATCTGTTCCTCTACTTGCCTCCCAATACCTCCATTGTTGATGATGACATTACATCTCTTATTAGCCAGCTTCCGGGCAACAGGCTAGTTGTTGGCGACTTTAACGCCCATCATCAACAATGGGGAAGTGAGAGGTCAAGTGTACGTGGGGAGCAGATAGTAAACATTTTATTACAGACAAACCTCTGTCTTCTGAACGATGGAAGTGCGACTCGTGTAGATGATCGGACTGGTAACGCGTCTGCCATTGATCTGTCGTTGCTCTCGCCAGGTATACTCCTGACTTCTCCTGGGAAGTCATCGACGACTCCACGGAAGTGACCATCTGCCCATCTGCATCTCTTATGTACGCGACATCCCGCCCACCCCCCGCCCTCCCAAGTTTAACTTCAAGAGAGCAGACTGGGCAACCTTCCGTGGGGTTGCCGACGTGGATATATCTGGCGAGGACGTTGACACGATGGTCAGCAACGCAACACAATCCATATTACACGCTGCTGAGGCTTGTATTCCGAAGACTTCTGCAGTTTACACTAAGCATGGAGTCTCATGGTGGACAACGGATTGCCGACAAGCACTTCGTGAGCGCAATAGACGATACAGGTACTTCAGCCAGCAGCCCAGTCAAGCTAATTTCATAGCCTATAAAAGGCAAGGGCTCAGGCAAGGAAAGTCATCCGTAATGCAAAGAAAGACTCATTCAGACAATTCATATCATCTATTAACCGCACCACTCCTCTCTCCAAAGTATGGCAAACAATAAATATCTTAAATAACAGAAAACCATATATTCCTATCACCACCCTTAAAATAAATGATATTATAATTGATAACAAAACAGAAATAGCAAATGCTGTAGCAAGAAACCTCGAAGGAACAAGTCGTACTATGGGGAGCAGTCAGAGAGTGAACGAGAGACAGAGAGACAGTGAAGTGCCTGACGAACTAACAAAGTGTTACCCGTACTTTGTTGCCGCCCCTGCCCGTCCTGTGTGCCGCCGCCACCTGTTCCCGGTGACTCGTGTATAGTTGCTGTAATATAGAGAAATAAGGAAGAAGTGTTTCCTTCTCCCACTCTGTGTGACTGAGCTGAGTGAGAGTGGGTGCTATAGAAGCAGACAGCCAGGCCTGAGAGAGCGATCTGCCCGCCGCTCCACCCCAGCCGAGCCGCGCCACCCAGGTAAAGTCCTTCTCCCCGACACACGCCCCGAATCCCGAGAAGATTGTGAGGCGTCCCTCCTGAAGAAGAAGCTGAAGGAGGGTCGCAGCACTTGGTGTCAGGAGTGGGATCCTAAGGGCGTCTTGTGTGTTGTGGCGGAAGGCAAGGTACTACCTGACGGAGGTACAATGGCTGACGGCGAGCAGATCGTGAAGAAGGAAGTTGTGGGCGAGGAGCCGCCTTCAATGGCTGAACTCATGTGTATGTTGGTGGCGATCCAGCAGGAATTGACTACCGTCAGGCACGAAGTGACTACCGTCGGGCAGGGATTGATTACCGTCAGGCACGAAAACGAACTCCAATGTGCGACGCTGAAGAAGGAGATGAAGGAGTTGGGGCGATGGCAGATGCCATGCAAGCGACGGCAGGCCCAGTGAGAAGAATGAGTGCTCAGTCGCACAGCGCTCATCCCGTCTGCTCTGGGCTGGCGTCCGGCTGGCGGGTGAGACCGACGAGGAGTCTGAGGGCGACGAGACGGAAAACGCCCTCGGACTGTCTCCCACCCTGCCCTCCGCTAGCCCTTCCCGCAGCCGCCCCACCCAAGACTGCCTCCCCACCCCACCAACGGAAAGCTCGCTCTCCCCCTGCCGCCTCCCGCCTCGAGCTTCCTCCCAGCCAGCGGCCGCCCCCTCTGCGCCCCCCAGGCGGCCTAGACCACAGGAGTTCGACGGAAGGGTGTCGCTGGAGGCTTACCTGGCCCAATTCGAAGTCGTGGCTCGAGCGCAAGGCTGGAGTCAAGAGGAGCGCGCCCTGAATCTTGTGACAAGTTTGAAGGGGCCAGCCGTGGAGGTGTTAAGTCAGTTAACACCTGCACAACAGAGTCCTACACCGACGTAGTGGGCGTCTTGGAGAGGCGCTACGGACACCAGTACCAGGCAGAGGTGTATCGGGCGAGGTTCCGGGCCCGAGTCCGAGGACGCGGAGAAACGTTACAACAGCTGGCACAAGATTTGGAGCATCTGATGCGGAAGGCATACCCACGGGCATCAGAAGAAACTGCAACGCTGCTGATGAGGATCAGTTCATTGATGCGCTGGAGGACGCGCAATCGCAGATTTACGTGAAGCAGGCGCATGTTGCAAATCTGCAAGAGGCCCTTGCCCGGGCACTGGAGTTCGAGTCCTTCGTTAAGACTAGCGCCGGGAGGTCCAGGACAGACTCCGAAAGAAACCAACGCTACCGACGGAGCCGGGCGAAGGACGGGCCAGGGAGAAGCAGAGCAAGGCCGTTCAGAGGGGCATGTTGGAACTGTAAGGAGACGGGACATAGGAAGCAAGATTGTCGCCGGTCCCCAGCCCCCACTCGGTCTCATTCCGCCGAGCAGGTGGGGCAGTACGTGTACCAGCCCTGCTGCTGGGGTTGTGGCCAACTGGGCCACCTCTCTCGGTCCTGCCCCCAGAAGACGCAGGCGGGCAGGAGAACACGGGCGGGAAACACCGCCTGGCTGGGGAGCGGGGCCGCACACCAGCCGTCATCACCCAGGCCCCACTCCCGCTAACTGGCCGCCGCTCTGTCGCCGCTGCAGCTGCTGCCGCCCTCACCTCCCAGGTTGAAGGCGTGATCGATGGACGACCGTGTTGCCTTACCGTGGATACTGGGGCGGACAGGACGCTCGTCAGAAAGGGCATCATCGCATCAAGGAACCTCCCCTTTTGCCCCACAGAAGATGTGTGGAGTGACGGGGCACTGCAGCGCGATGCGGGGACCAGTGGAGGCGCGGATAGAGGTGGGAGGCGAGGAGATGCAGCTACCTGTGTACGTGGCTGACCTGGAGGAACCCTGCCTCCTGGGTATCGACTACCTGACGAAGGGCCGGGCTTGTATCGACTTCGGGAAAGGAACGCTGAGGGTACATGATACGGAAGTGCCCTTACTCCCCGAGGACGCCTGCCCTCAGGTAGCAAGCGCCCGGTCTGCTGGCCTGGCCTCAGGGAGCAGGACAAGGGCGAGCAACAACGGCGCCGGGAGGTGAGCGGGCGCGGTGATCAAGTGGAGCCAGCAGGTGAGGTGCAGCGGCTGCCAGCCGGGCGGGCAGCGGGGAGCGTGGCAACACCGGTCGCCACCAGCGGGCGGGCGGTGAGGAGCGCGGCGCACCCGGCCGCCACCAGCGGGCGGACAGCGAGGAGCGCGATACAGCCTGCTGAAAGGGACGGTGACGGAAGACGTGTGCCGGAGCACCTACGGGAGATGCTGCAGAAGAGTATGGAGCGTCTGAGCACTGAGCAAGCAGTACAGTTGCGGAGGATGCTGTGCGTGTACGCTGATGTCTTCTCGAAGGGAGACACGGACCTGGGCTGCACGAATCTGGTTCAACATCGCATCGATACCAGTGGCAGCCACCCAATCAAGCACGCACCACGAAGAATACCTCCCGCTCGACGTCAGGAGATGGAGAAAGCGGTGAGAGGCTTACAGGCGCAAGGTGTGATCGAGAAATCGAACAGCCCGTGGTCTTCTGCAGTAGTTTTGGTGAAGAAGAAAGATGGGTCGACGCGTCTCTGTGTAGACTACAGAGCCCTGAACGACGTCACGGTGAAGGATTCCTATCCACTACCCAGGATTGACGACACGCTGGATGCACTGACAGGTGCCCGCTGGTTCTCCACTCTGGATCTGAAGTCTGGCTATCATCAGGTGGAGGTGGCGGACGAGGATAAAGAGAAGACAGCATTCTCCTTTGGGCAGGGACTATGGCAGTTCCGCGTCATGCCCTTCGGATTATGCAATGCACCAGCGACCTTTGAAAGGCTGATGGAGCGGGTACTGGAGGGCCTGCAGTGGAAGACTGCCCTCGTCTACCTGGACGATGTGGTTGTTTTCGGACGCACCTTCGAGGAGGAGCTGCAGAGGCTGGAGGACGTCCTTCTGCGGTTGAGGAGAGCTAATCTGAAGCTTAGCCCGAAGAAGTGTCTGTTGTTCCAGCAGGAGGTGCCTTCCTCGGGCATGTCGTCAGCGAGGACGGGTGCGCACCGATCCACTGAAGGTGCGAGCTGTGGCAGAGTGGCCTGTCCCGACCAATGTGGGCGAAGTGAGGAGCTTCGTGGGCCTGTGCACGTACTATCGTAGGTTCGTGAAGGACTTCGCCAGCATAGCGGCGCCCCTGCACCACCTGACAAGAAAAGGGGCCCGATTTTGCTGGGATGCTGGGTGTCAGACAGCCTTTGAGCGGCTGAAGGAGGCGCTGGTGAACGCTCCTGTGCTGCCATACCCGGACCCCGCTTGCCCGTACGTCGTGGATTGTGACGCTAGTGCTGAGGGCGTGGGAGCGGTGCTGTCGCAGCTGAAGGACGGACGCGAGCATGTGGTGGCGTACTACAGTAACAAGTTCAGTCACGCGGAGAGAAATTACTGTGTCACGCGGAAGGAACTTCTGGCGGTGGTGAAGAGTCTAGAAAACTTTCACCCGTACCTGTATGGGGCAAAGTTTACTGTGAGGACGGACCACGCAGCCCTGCGGTGGTTGAAGACGATGAAGAATCCTGAGGGGCAGTTGGCGAGGTGGATCGGCAGGCTGGAGCAGTACGATTACTGCGTCGAGCATCGCCCTGGGAGAGTCCACAAGAACGCTGACAGCCTCAGCAGACGTCCATGTGAGCCTGAGTGTCACCATTGCAGCAGGAAGGAGCCAGAAGAAGTCTGCAGGCTGACACGAGTCCATGGCGCGGAGGGTGACGGAGACACGCTTCTGCAGGAGGCGCAGAGGAAGGACCCGGATCTCCACCCAGTAGTAAAGTGGCTGGAGGAAGGTCAAGGTCGCCCTGGCGAGCAAGAAGTGGCAGCCCTGAGCCCAGCTACGAGATTCTACTGGAGGCAGTGGGACACGCTGAAATTGAGTAGAGGAGTACTGGTGAAGAAGTGGCTGACACCTGACGGAGGGATGATGTACTGGCAGACAGTCATTCCTCGTGATATGAGAGCTAGCCTGATGCGGGAGATGCATGAGGGCGTCGCCAGTGGGCATCTAGGAGTGAAGAAGACACTCAGTCGTCTACGACAGCGGTTCTACTGGCTGGGGATGCGCAAGGATGTACAAGAATGGTGCCGAGTGTGTGACACCTGTAACGCCAAGAAGGGACCAGCACGGAAGGGTAGAGCGCCGCTACAGCTGTATCAGGTGGGAGCCCCGATGGAGCGAGTAGCAGTAGACATCGTGGGGCCGCTACCCGCGACTGCAGCTGGCAATCGTTACATCTGTGTTGCCATGGACTACTTCACGAAATGGCCCGAGGCGTACGCACTGCCGAACCATGAAGCAGTGACTGTAGCAGAGGTACTGGTGGAGCAGTTCTTCACCAGGTTTGGTGTGCCTGGAGAGCTGCATTCCGATCAAGGCCGCGAGTTTGAGTCGGAGGTATTCGGCGAGTGTTGCCAGCTAATGGGCCTGCGGAAGACGAGGACAACACCACTGAGGCCGCAGTCTGACGGGATGGTGGAGCGCTTCAACAGGACACTGGCTCAGGAACTGGCCAAATACTGTACAGAGGGACAGACAGAGTGGGACCGGAAGCTTCCGCTCTGCTCATGGCATACAGGTCTGCCGCGCACGAGGCCACCACCTACACGCCGGCCCGGCTTATGATGGGCCGGGAGCTTCGCCTGCCGGTGGACTTGACAACAGGACGCCCTCCAGATGAAGAACTGCCTACTGTGGCCACGGACTACGCCATAGCACTGCAGGAGCGGCTAGTGGAGGCTCATCATCAGGTGCGAGGACGACTTAAGCTGGCAGGCGAGGCCATGAGGCACCGCTATGACCGGGAAGTCGCGCGGCTGAGTTTGCAGTTGGCGACAAGGTGTGGCTTTACAACCCCGCCGGCGGAAAGGTCTCTCACCGAAGCTGCAGAGCCCCTGGGAGGGGCCATACACTGTCATCGAGAAGGTGTCGGAGGTAACCTTCCGTATTCGTCGAGGACAACGCGGGAAGCCCAAGATAATTCATGCTGACCGACTGTGGAGATACCACGGGCCGGGAAGTTCACCTGGGGCCAAGCCCCGTGTGACAGCAGCAGTGAGGAGGAGGAAGCTGCCCTTGCTATAGTAGCAGAGGACGTAACGGGGCCTGACGCCGGCCTCGTGGGCAGCGAGGACGGTGGAGCGGGACGAGCGGGGATGAAGAAGCTGAGTCAGGAGTGGGTGACTCACCGCCAGCCGCCGCCCGCCGCCCACCCCGCCAGCGTCGACCACCACGGAGATTGCAGGACTATATTCTAGATGAGGAAACAGATTTGAGTAGCTAGGATGTAAAATGTGGAGGACGAGACTAGGGAAATAGTCGAGACGACTATTTATGTGGGAGGGGGCAGTGTTGCGAAGGTGTATTGCAGCAGCCTCCCAGATATGTACGTGTGCCTGTGTGAGTGTGGAGCAGCGTCATAAGAGAGTACATATGGGTAGTACATATGAGCACATATGTGCAAACTTTAGCTAGAGGGTGAGCGAGGTGTTGGTTGCTCGTGTTTATGAAACTGTCGCACCTTAATGGAAGGGACGCTGAGCTAGGCCTCCATGACGGAGGAGATGTGACCCCGGAGGTCACGGGAGATAAGAGTGTGTGTGTGTGTGTGTGTGTGTGTGTGTGGTGTATGGGTGAGGGCACTGGCCAGCCCTGGGATAATTGTCATACGGTACCGTGTAAATAAAGGCATGCATGTGTGAATTGCTTGTAGCCAGCATTATCAGGGATATATTGGTAATTAGCGGTTAAGGTAGATAGCGTTACCTAATAAGCTGAAATAGACTCGTAAGGACATTGCCTGGCAGGTGCGACGGCACAGGAGGCGTGGTCTGTGGGGCACTGTGTGGCACCGACGAGGACAGAGGACAGGAGTGTAGCAAGAGACCTCGAAGGAACAAGTCGTACTCTGGGGAGCAGTCAGAGAGTGAACGAGAGACAGAGAGACAGTGAAGTGCCTGACGAACTAACAAAGTGTTACCCGTACTTTGTTGCCGCCCCTGCCCTGTCCTGTGTGCCGCCGCCACCTGTTCCCGGTGACTCGTGTATAGTTGCTGTAATATAGAGAAATAAGGAAGAAGTGTTTCCTTCTCCCCACTCTGTGTGACTGAGCTGAGTGAGAGTGGGTGCTATAGAAGCAGACAGCCAGGCCTGAGAGAGCGATCTGCCCGCCGCTCCACCCCAGCCGAGCCGCGCCACCCAGGTAAAGCCCTACTCCCCGACACACACGCCCCGAATCCCGAGAAGATTGTGAGGCGTTCCTCCTGTAGAAGAAGCTGAAGGAAGGTCGCAGCAACATATATATATATATATATATATATATATATATATATATATATATATATATATATATATATATATATATATATATATATATATATATATATATATATATGTGTGTGTGTGTGTGTGTGTGTGTGTGTGTGTGTGTGTGTGTGTGTGTGTGGGATGACAGAGAAACGGTTATATGCATTCATAGCTAAAATAAGACTTAATTGTCCTAACATGTAATACAATAATGTGAATGATAGTAAATATTGATCCGTAAAATACAGTACTACCTAAAACATTAACAGTGCTCACACAATATTAAAAACTTTACTCCAGTATTGTTGACAAAGGACCGGCCCCTCGCGTCTCTCTCCCTCCCTCCCTCCCTCCCTCCCTGCCAGTCCTCTTCCTACCGTCTCTCTCTCTCTCTCTCTCTCTCTCTCTCTCTCTCTCTCTCTCTCTCTCTTACACGGTAGCTCAGTGGTTAGAGCGCTGGCTTCACAAGCCAGAGGACCGGGGTTCGATTCCCCGGCCGGGTGGAGATATTTGGGTGTGTCTCCTTTCACGTGTAGCCCCTGTTCACCTAGCAGTGAGTAGGTACGGGATGTAAATCGAGGAGTTGTGACCTTGTTGTCCCGGTGTGTGGTGTGTGCCCAGTCTCAGGCCTATCCGAAGATCAGAAATAATGAGCTCTGAGCTCGTTCCGTAGGGTAACGTCTGGCTGTCTCGTCAGAGACTGCAGCAGATCAAACAGTGAAACACACACACACACACCACACACCGCGTAGTGAAGTGGATAGCACGCTCGACTCACAATCGAGAGGGCCGGGTTCGAGTCCCGGGGCGGCGAGGCAAATGGACAAGTCTCTTAATGTGTGGCCCCTGTTCACCTAGCAGTAAATAGGTACGGGATGTAACTCGAGGGCTTCTGGCCTCGCTTTCCCGGTGTGTGGAGTGTGTTGTTGTCTTAGTCCTACCCGAAGATCGGTCTATGAGCTCTGAGCTCGCTCCGTAATGGGGAAGACTGGCTGGGTGACCAGCAGACGACCGAGGTGAGGTGAATTACACACACATACACTGACGGTGGTAGCTGAGGTGTTGCACGAGGATGGCGTAAAAGAATAAGTTCATGTCCATCACTTCGCCCCGATAGAGCTATACAACTGGTGGATAAGCCTTGCTCCACATCACCTCATCAAACAGAGCAGGTCAGAATATATATGCAAGAAGGGACAGGCGTGGGAACCTGCTGATGTAACGTGTCGTTACTTGACAATATTTATCCTCACTCAAAGAACAGTAGTAGGTAGTAGTAGTAGTAGTAGTAGTAGTAGTAGTAGTAGTAGTAGTAGTAGTAGTAGTAGTAGTAGTAGTAGAGAGAGAGAGAGAGAGAGAGAGAGAGAGAGAGAGAGAGAGAGAGAGAGAGAGAGAGAGAGAGAGAGAGAGAGAGAGAGAGAGAGAGAGAGTCCAAAATAATCTTAACAGAAAAAGAACAACAACAAACACCACACCTTACTTTACTCACATTTCTAGAGCAGAACACGGAGATACAGGCCTGCCCGACCTTAGTGCCAGTCAGCGTGGTAAAAGGTGTGGGTAACCTGCGCCGTGAATTCACTACCCATAGCCACCGCCACGTCCACCTCACACTGAAACACGAAATACACCCAAAACATACTTATGACACTCCTAACAGCCTGCAACACTAATGAACAAACTTGAAATACCCCAAATCTATCCCAAAACCAACAGCATGCATTATAAAGAACGTTAGGATTAAAAGGGACACTTACCTAAATATTAAACCTTGGCTTCTTCTATTCCACCTTTATTTCTCATTTCTTCTTCATCCTTCTCCATTGTTACTCCTTTGTCTTCCTCTTACTCCAACCATCTATACATCTGAGCCTAGAAACACCTCAAAAACTAGATATTAGACAAAATATTCAGGAAATGAAGGGTGACTTTAAATTACGTAAACAATTTGATTTAAAAAATGACTTTTACAAAAAACGAAGCCACGGCCAAATGCTTGTTATTTTATGACGTGGTAAATACTTAAACTAATTTTCAAAATATCAAGATATCTCCAGCTTAACTGATTTTTAAAAAATGTCTAAATCAAGTATGTTAAAAGTACAAAAACATTTTAACCCATAAATCTCTTAAAACGTCCTGTAAAGTCAAAACATTTTCACTTGGCGAGTATTTTATCACATTTCAAGGAGTCTGAGCTATCTTTTAGGGCATTCTACAGCAAGTTAGACCAAGAAGTATAAACGTGAGCAAATAAAAAAAAAAGTAAGAGCTTTTTACAACAGCACCAAACACCATTTCAAAGTCCACATATTTCACTCAATAGATTGATTTCACGCTTAAAAGAGCACAGACGATTTTATGATACCATAAAGACCCACTTATACCTTGAAATTAAAAAGTTCAAAATTCCAAATGGGAAATTTTGACCGTTAAAAAGCCTTTAACATACGTCATAAAACACCACTAAACGCCACATATTTACCCAGCACAAGCACGGAACACACTTCAAACACAACGAAACATTTATAGAAACCATAAAAACATACCATGGAAGCGTAACATTACCGTCAGGAAATATTCGAAAAAAAGTATTTCATCCAGCATGCTGTCGAAAGGTGGGTGATGGCGGGGGTTGGGTGGTGGCTAGGGGACCGCCGGTGGGAGGCGGCCCGGAGAAAACCCCGGGAACAGTAGCGGTGGGACATCCATATATAGCTTTCTTCATCTCACCAAACCAAAATTAAGCCACAGAGAGAATTTTTTACCATGGGATATGAAAATTAATGGTAGACTGGTGGCTGCATTCTGACTCATGTTTGGCCTATGGTAAGTGAAGGAAACAAATATCAGAGGGTAATACAGACGCCTTGCTCTTTTTGATGGTCCTTATACCATTACTTTAAAATATTTGCGTACTGTTTTCATTCTCATATGTAAAGGAAACCCAACATTAAGTGAATAGCCTTATAAATACTTTTAATACACGAAGATTAGGCAGTGTGGTGAAGGCTTGCACTGCTTTTCTTGCTGCTTACTGCTTGGTGCTGGTGCTGGTGCTTGGTGCTCCTTGAAAACTGTCGGTAATATAGCAACACTTCACTTTACTTGTGTAATTCACCTCGGTCGTCTGCTCGTCACCCAGCCAGTCTTCCCCATTACGGAGCGAGCTCAGAGCTCATAGACTGATCTTCGGGTAGGACTGAGACCACAATACACTCCACACACCGGGAAAGCGAGGCCAGAACCCCTCGAGTTACATCCCGTACCTATTTACTGCTAGGTGAACAGGGGCCACACATTAAGAGGCTTGCCCATTTGCCTCGCCGCTTACCGGGACTCGAACCCGGCCTTCTCGATTGTAAGTCGAGCGTGCTAACCACTACACACACACACACACACACACACACACGTGTGTGTGTGTGTGTGTGTCAGTATAACCACCACTGTTGGCACCACCTCCGCTACAAGACTACTGCCGTTGCAGAAGGTTGTCTGTGAAGACAGTACGCATGTACTACTAAACCTCATCTTCTCTTCCTAACCGAAACACAGTTGTCTGTGACTACTGACAGCAGCCCTTTTCTGTTCCCTCCTACTTATATGTTTATGATAACTATCTGTTACTAAATCTCTTATTAATGAGGCATTATACTTATACAAATACCACATGTCGATTTATTGGTTACTGTGACATCTTTCTCTTCGTTATCGTGTCCAGCTTTTATTTGTCAAAGCAGGAAATATTAAATTGTATCTAGTCTTACAGCGAGTGTTGGCAACTCCCGCAAAAAGGCAGATTTATCTCATTCTCTATTTCTACCGCCTGATATACGAGTATTTCTGACAATAAACCAGGGTGAAAGGATACTAAGTAGAAAAATATAGACATTTTTGTATCGACATACACATCTAACTTGTTAATCGTATACGAATTCATTGACTAATCTATCTGCCTACCTATCCATCTCTCTGTTTGTTTATCCAACTGTCCATTTACATATCTATCAACCCATCAAATACTCGCTTATCCATCTATCTTCAGACAAGCATGTAAATACCACCACCGCCACCATCACTGCTGCTGCTAGTACCCGCACCAACCGACATTCGCCCTCATGAACGGCAGCGTGTCAGTGATACGGCGTGGGCGTGGGCGCGGGTGGGGGCGTGAGTAAGATATACGTGGTGTCAGGCGCTTATCCGATTCCCTTTTCCTCTGTCGTCTTCAGAGGTTCTCTACACACTTGTCAGGTCACTGCACGTGTACACTCGCGTACCGTGCTGGGCCACGCGAGCCACACACTACCTACGGTACACTTCTTAGCGGCCTCATACCGCGCACTGCCTTTTTGTGCCAAGGACAGACGCCGTCAGTCAACTAGCCAGTCAGTCAGTCAGTCAGTCAATCAACCAGCCAATCAGTCAGTTATTCAGTCAGTCAGCCAAATAGTAAATCAGCCAAACAGTCACTCAGCTAGACAGTCAGTCAGTCAGTCAGTTAGTCATTCAGTCACTCAGTGAATCAGTCAGTCCCTCCATCAGTCAGTCAGTGAATCTATTAGTTAGACAGGCAATCTATCTGTCAATCCGTCAATCCATCTGCCAGTTAGTCAATCAATATTCACGATACAAAATAAGCAAACACACCACCAATAATTACTTCCACAATCACCACCACCACCACCTCCAATACACAACACACTGACACCACCAACATCAACACTTTCTAAAGGTACCTACTAACTTACTGCATTTCCACGCATCGTTTCATTGTTGCGTATCACCTTATAATGCGATACGGTGCAACAGGGTGTTGCACCCACTGTTTCCTATCCGCGTGGTGTATTATTGTTGACTGATGCAACAGTGTCATTCAGTTTCTTCCTGACCGTAGACATGAGTGCAAATGTGCAGTTGTCTGTGGCCGCGTTTAGTTTTATTCTTGAACCTCAAATCGGTAGAAGGAAGTGACAACGACGGCGTTGGTGGGTGTCTACACTCTATGCAAGTAGGCATATGTTCAATTGAACAACACACACACCATTGTCTCTCCTCCCACCACGGCTCCCCATTCTCTCTCTCTCTCTCTCTCTCTCTCTCTCTCACACACACACACACACACACACAGAGAGAGAGAGAGAGAGAGAGAGAGAGAGAGAGAGAGAGAGAGAGAGAGAGAGAGAGAGAGAGAGAGAGAGAGAGAGAGAGAGAGAGAGAGAGAGAAACACCTTGCAGACAACGGTCTCCTCTCGCCTCACCAATTTGGGTTCAGGCCGGGCCGATCCACCTCAGATCTGCTTTTCCTCCTCTCACAAGAGTGGCAGGACTCCCTCGACAAAGGCCGGGACACACTCGTGGTGGCGCTTGACATCGCGGGCGCCTATGATCGGGTGTGGCACTCCGCCCTGCTGGCAAAGCTGCGTGCCAAAGGCGTAGCCGGGAGCCTGCTGTCTCTTCTTGATGACTACTTCCATGGTCGATCTCTACGGGTAGTCATCAATGGACGGTCCTCAGCACCTGCCCCCATAGAAGCCTCAGTTCCACAGGATTCTGTATTAGGGCCAGTCCTGTGGAACATATATATAGACGATTTACTTCGCCAGCTCCCCACAGTCAAAGCCTATGCTGATGACTGCACGGTGACCGTCTCCTACTGCCGCCAGGACAGTAGGCGCGCTGTTGCTGCAGTCAACAGGCAGCTGAAAACTGCAGAGGAGTGGGGGGCGCTATGGCAGGTCAACTTCGCGCCTGAGAAAACACACGCTATGGTCGTCTCCCGGTCTCCCGCAGCTACCCAGGCCGTGGAGGGACAAATAAGGTTTGGGGGTGTCCAGCTGCCCCTCCAAAACGACATCAAGATCCTGGGTGCGGCCATTGACCGGGAGCTGCGCTACGACCAGCACCTCGCGTCTGTGGCCCGCCAGACCTCTCAGCGTGTGTCAGCCCTCCGCAGGGTGGCAAGCAACCTGGATCCCCAAGGCATCCTGACGCTGTACAAGGCACAGATCCGCCCTTGTATGGAATACGGAGCCTTGACGTGGATGTCCAGTGCTGTCACCCACACCAGGCGACTCGATGCGGTACAGAGGCGCGCTCTCCGACTGCTGGGGGACGATGAGGAGATCGCCGACGGTGTGACATCCCTGGAGCACCGTCGCGATGTGGCAGCTCTGACAGTCTGCCACAAGACACAGGTGCTCCACACTCCCCACCTCACCCGCCTGTACTTGCCGCCTCACCACGCCCAACGCGCGACGCGACAGGCAGCGGCCGGAAGACGTGTGACGGTGCCACGTTCACACGTCACAGCATCTGAGGACGTACAAGGCCAGGGCAGCGCGTCTCTGGAACGGCTTCACGGAGGCCACGCCTGGTGTGGCAGACATGTCAAATCACCAGGCGAAAGTGGCTGCCAACACCTGGAGAGGCAAACTCCCACACCGTTCCTGTCCAGCTCCTCCTGTACATAATGTATATAAAGTATATATATAGTGTATCATGCTAGTTGGCGCGGTTACCACCTCAGATACCTGCCACTCACATAAACTTTTAGAATAGTTGCCTAGTGTCCACTAGCAACTTTAAGTTTATTATGTAAATATTGTAATGGTAACTAAGTTTAAATAAAAAAAAAAGAGAGAGAGAGAGAGAGAGAGAGAGAGAGAGAGAGAGAGAGAGTGTGTGTGTGTGTGTGTACATAATGCTTCGCCTAGGATGTACATAGTATTTTTAAGTATTCATCTAATATTATCTATTAAAATTAAGTTTAGTTATTACTACATTACAATTTGTTTATAATGTAAGTGTAAGGGCAGTAGCTTTAAGATAGCTCACCTACGGCAAGGACGAGCTTTAGCATAGGCATACTTAACTGTCCCATGTAATATACATAACCACCTGTTTAGATAAAAAAGAGAGAGAGAGAGAGAGAGAGAGAGAGAGAGAGAGGGGTAGGTAGGTAGGTAGGTAGGTAGGTAGGACGTAGGCCTGGGAGCTCCGTGTGTTTGTGTTTTTTCTGTGCGCCATATATCTTCTAAGTGGTGCCGGGATATATCAGTGCCGGAGGAACATAAGTGCAGTGCAATGAACCATAGTGAGTTACAGTGATACACACGTAGTGACTTAAAAACATGAAAATACTGTGGTGTATTCTCGTATTCCACTCCACTACTGTGTGACCTGACTCCGCCGCGTGACCTTGAAAACGGATTAGGTCCTCCGTCGCCTCACGCCTACCTCCCTCCTACCCTCCCCCTTCATATCTCTCTACGTTGCTGCATACACATCTCTCACTAGCAGCAATGGTATCTGAATGTTATGAAAGCCTAATTGAAAGACCCAGTGGCATCAGTGGCCACAGACCTGCGTCCTGGTGCGCTGTCTGTGGCCGAACTGTGTCATCACAGGCAGTCAAGAGGTGCAACACACAGGGTTGCCCTAACCTGAGTCACGTGGTCTGCCTAGGTGAGGAGACAGAGTATAGATGTGGCAACACAGGACAGCTGCGGGTCAAGGCTGGCATTAATGATCCTGTGTTGCCCTGTGTCACTTTGCCAGCCCATCTAGCCCATCCTTCCCCTCTCCCCACGGACTCCACAGAAGAGAAATCGGATGACGATCTGGATGATATACAAAGGGAAGAACTGAAGCAACTGGTAAGAAATCTTCGTCGGGACCTCGCCTCAACAAAAAAACAATTGAATAACTACAGGTGTATTAGGGACTACCTAGTGGACAGACGAAGAACGCTGGTGGAAGAATTGAGTACTGTAGACACTCCCCTTGCCACCCTCACCTTTGAAGAAAAACAACAGAGGTCAATCGCATGTATCGCCCGCCCTCACAATATTGTAGCAGAAAGGCAACGACTCGTGCGCCTGCGCCCACTGAAGACAGTCACCTTCCTTCTCAGCCAAGTCGCTCTCCTACCCCGACTCGCTCATCCTCCCCTCCTCCTTCTCGGTCCCCTCCAGCCTCCGCTCAGCACACCTTGGTAGAGACGGAATCTTCACCGCCACTCGTGGACACATCTGACAGTGCCACCAACGACGAAAGTGGGGCTGAGAGGCAACACAGCTCTCATCGCAGCAGCCAGGGAACAAGTGGACAACGTCGACAACCCAGGAAAAAAAGAAGACCGGCAACAAGAGGAACTACGCCTCAGTCAGGGCAGTAGCCACGACAAGAGGCAATCGGCCCTAGGCTGCAGCAGACCAGGTGTCCTCACTGCAGGCGTCACGGTCACACTCAGGAGCAGTGCCCGAGGAAGGTGTGTGACTACTGCCAAGGCCGCTCTCACTCCTCCCTCTACTGCAGTGAAAATTGCGGACGAGAGGCAGAAAGATCTGGTTCAAGCAGTCTGCCAAACTAGCCAGGAGACACTATTAGCACTGAGAGGTGTAGCCTGGCAGCTGCAGCAGCCCACGGCTCAGCAGAGAGTGGGGCCCGCACAGGTAGCGCCCCCAGGCCCCTCAGTCTCCCGCTCAGCGTGGCCCCTCACCCAGCACACAGCACCAGCTTTCCAGTATGGAGCAGCACAGCAGCACTTCCCAGCGATGCTACACTCCTACCAATAGTGAGCTTAGAGTGGTCTCTGCTAACTTGAGAGGCTTCCACACCAATGTTGGGGAGCTCACACACAGGGTTATTATTAAGAATAGTGTAGATTTAGTGTTTGTGTGTGAGACATTTCTCGACGATAAAGTGCCGAGTTCCTATGCCCGTGTCAGAGGTTACTCCACCTGGATAAGGAAAGACAGATCGACACAGGGTGGCGGTGTAGCGTTCTGTCACAAAGAGACGCTCAACGTCCAGGTGGTGGAGCCTCCCACACCAGTGCCCAGAGAACTTAGACTCATCGCACTGAAAATAATTGATGGTAACGGCAAAGGTTTATTGTGTGTGGGTTGTTACCGGCCTCCATGGCAGGGATCAGTGCTGTTAGACTACCTCACTGAGAACCTTGACACCATGTTGACAGCCAGTCAGTGTGATAGTGTAGTGGTGCAAACATTGGTGGAGCCTCGTCAAGGAGCAGCAGGGTGAGACGCGAGGGTGTTCGATGCCTGCTCTCACCCGGCCAGACGGTAGTGTGGCTCAAACTGCCAGAGACAAGGCGAACCTCCTCGCCGCCCATTTCGCCGCAAAAATGTGCATTCCTGAACCTGACAGAACGCCTCAGATGCTGCCGCAGATAGTGACTGGAAAGCTCATAAGTGTAGAAACCAGTGAAGCAGAAGTGAAAGTGCTACTCAGAGACCTGGATGACAAAAAGGTAGTGGAACCTGACAGCATCAGCCCCCGCCTACTTCGACAGTGTGCTGAGGAGTTGGCGCGCCCTCTCGCCGCCATCTTTAATCATAGTTTAAGGAGTAGCACATGGCCTGCCTTGTGGAAAGTGAGTAGTGTGGTACCGCTTCACAAGAAAAACTAAAAAACCGAAACTAAAAATTACCATCCTGTGTCCCTGCTGCCGGTGCTCAGTAAAGTGTTAGAAACTATAGTGGCCTCGAGACTTACGCAGCATCTTGAGAGACACCACCTGCTGAGCACCAGGCAGTTCGGCTTCAGGCAGGGGAGGTCGGCGGCAGACCTGCACCTGCAACTCTCGAGTGAGTGGAGTGCTACCTTGGACAAGGGCAAGGCCACCCTTGTCGTCGCTCTCGACATTAAAGGGGCCTTTGACAAAGTTTGGCATTCTGCGCTCGTCTTGAAGCTCCGTGCTGTCGGCGTGGACGGGCCGCTCCTTAATCTCCTCAAGAGTTACCTGAGGGACAGACACTTCAAAGTGACCGTCAATGGGCGTGATTCTAGGCTTCAGCCCATCAGAGCGGGTGTCCGTCAGGGAAGCTGCCTTGGTCCCATGCTCTGGAACGTTTATATTAACGACCTGCTGCACCTCGTCCCGAGCACGAAAGCATACGCGGATGACCTCACCCTGTCTCTCTGCTACGGACCTGAGGAAGAAGACGCCACTGTCAGCATGCTGAACGCCACACTGAGCCGCATTGCAGCATGGGGCAAAAAGTGGCAGGTTCAGTTTCCTGCACATAAGACACAGCTGCTCGCCATCTCCAGATGCAGGACCGCCCCTCGCCTTGTCTTCCAAGGTGACACGCTGACTCTGCAGGACGAGATGGAGATGCTGGGGGTCACTTACGACAAGAAGTTGACCTTCAGATCCCACATAGAGCAGCTCGCCAGGGAAGCTGGCATCCCTGAGAAGGATGTCACATCTGGACAGCAGGGGAATGGAAGTCCTCTACAAGGCCCAGGTTCGCTCGTCCCTAGAATACGCGTGCTTAGCGTGGGGTGGCGCGGCCAGCATGCATCTGGAGTTACTGAACAAGGTCCAGGAGCGGGCAGCAAGATATATATAAGTAGACAGAGTGAGGCTTTAAAATAGGCAACATTAACTATGTAACCTTTAGTCTCCAAGTTGTCACTATAAGCTATGTAAGGTAGTGGTGACAAACTCTGTAAATATGTTGTAAACTGTATAAATAAAGAGAGAGAGAGAGAGAGAGAGAGAGAGAGAGAGAGAGAGAGAGAGAGAGAGAGAGAGAGAGAGAGAGAGAGAGCTTTACCACTCACGAAATCCATTTATAAACTGATTTTTTTACCCAAATTATGTTGCTTGAAACATGCACACACACCCGAAGATCGGTGTATGAGCTCTGAGCTCGCTCCGTAATGGGGAAGACTGGCTGGGTGACCAGGAGGCGACCGAGGTGAATTACGCACACACACACACACACACACACACACACACACTCTCTCTCTCTCTCTCTCTCTCTCTCATGGACTACATCCTTCTTTAATTTTTTTATTTACTTATTCAGAAACACACACACACACACACACACACGAGACGCGGTAGAGGAAGGACGCACTGGCGCCGTTCCGACAATCAGCTGATCTTCACTACGTACATGTACAGTATTTACAGTGGCCTGGGCAGGTATTGTGGACAAATTTTTTTCATGAAATCAATAATTAAGGAATCATGAGTAAAGAAGAGATTCCATCCAAATGCAGACATGAGACTAGGGAAAAAATGAAAGCTATGTTGGTGAGGGAGAGATCACATTCGAAGGTTTCGATACGACGAATACTTCACTACTTAAGAGAGTGTTAAATATTGAACATAAACTAGATAAATTGATAAAGTAGAATATGGAAATGAAAGAGAATGAAGAACAGGAAAAAGAGTTTATAAAAAACTAAGAGAAAGGATAAAAAAAAAGTGGAAGAAAACGAAGCTAGGCTAAGAGCGGAAAACGAAGAACTAAAAAAGGAAATAGCTAACTACAAAAAGCAGATGGAAGAAGGACTCGGTAAAGCCGAGAAAGAAAAGAGAAGCTGAAAGATCTAGTAAACAAGGAAGAGGAAAGAGTACAAAACGTGATTAAAAAAGAAGTACAAGCATGGAGAGTCCAAGATAAGAAAGATAAGGCTGATTTTCAGGAGGTGATTCAAGAACAACTTAAAGAAAAGAAGAAAATATGACAAACAAAATGATAGGAGTCCTCAAGACAAAAGAAAATCTAGTTAGAGAAATTGCAGAAAAAAGAAGAGTGTAGTCGTATTTGGAATAAAAGAAAAAAATATAAAATATAGACCAAGAAGAGAAAAGAAGAAATGAAATCAGTCAAAGACCTACTGAAGAATCTAAACGACGAAGATAGGCAGAACTTAGAAGAGGAAGTAGAAGAAATAAACAGAATAGGACCATATCAAGAAAGAAAAACGAGACCAATTAAAATACTACTAAAATCACAAACAGCAACAGAAGAAATATTATATAGAACAACAAAACTTAGAAAATCAGAAGGCTGCAAGGATATCTATATAAAAAAAAATAGAAATGAGGAAGAAAGGAAGAGATACAATGAACTGGCAACAGCAGTAAGGGAAAAAAAAAATAATGAAAGGTCAGAAGAGGAAAAAAAATTTTTTGGAGAATTCTAGGAGACAGAATAAGGAAATGGTATATAAACGAAAAGGAAGAGAAAAAAGTGGAACAAGTTTAATTAAAAATGATAAAGGCAAGAGACTAAAAATAATGTATACTAACATAGACGGGATTTTATCAAGTAAATTAAAATTAAAGAGATTATATAAAGAAAGAAAATCCGGATATTGTATGCCTGGCTGAAACAAAACTAAATGAGGTAATCAAAATAGACTTGGATAATAGGTATAATGTATGGAGGGGAGACAGAGTGGGTAAAGGAGGAGGAGTCATGATAATGTTAAAGAAGGAGATAGTGATAAACCAAGTGGAATGTGGGTAAGGAAAAGCAGAAGATGCATATTAATAAAAAAGAGTTAACAATCATTGTAACATATGTGCCACCAAAAACAAATTCATGGACCAATCAAGAATATAAAAACATGATAGATGACACAATAAGGAGTCTAACGAGAATCGTTAAAGAAAGGAAAAAAGTGATATTAGTAGCAGATTTCAACTGTAAAGAAGTGGACTGGGAAAATTATGAAAGTGGTATGGGGAAGAAGCCTGGGAGAAAGATTCTTGAACCTAATGATAGACAATATGATGGACCAGAGAGTAAAGGAATGCACAAGATTCAGAGGAAATGACGAGCCGGCGAGATTGGACCTAGTTTTACAAGGGTATACAAATGAATGATGATATAAGATATAAGTGCCCATTGGGAAAGAGTGACCATGTAATATTAGAAATGGATATAGAAGAGGAAAGGAAGATAGAGACGATTCATACAAAGGAGACCGATTAAATTACAGAAAGGCTGATATTGAGAATCTCAAGAACTATTTTAAAACGTAAACTGGGAGGAGATGGAAAACTCAGAGACGATGCAAGAGAAGTATAACATATTTTTGGAAATATACAAAACAGGAGTCAGGAATATGTCCCAAAATATAGACCTAAAGAAGAAGGAAAGAAAGATTGGTTTAATGCAAGGTGTGCTAGGGCAAAGGAGAAAAGAGATGGAGCATGGAAAAGGTGGAGGAGAAATAGAAATCCAGCAAATAAGGAAAACTTCAAGGCAGCAAGAAATGAATATGTTAAGGTGAGGAAGGAAGAGGAAAAGAACTTTGAAAAGGACATTGTCGAAAAATGTAAGGAGGAACCAAAATTGTTCTAGATTCATAAATGGAAAAAATAGGCAAAGAGAAACAATAGAAAGGTTAAAAGGAGAGAACGGGATGGTGGAAGACCCAAAAGTATGGCAGAACTATTAAATAATAAATTCCAGGAGATCTTTACTAAGGAATCCAAATTTGAAAGGCCACAGGGTAATAGAGAGACAGTCTATATGAAAGAGATTAAAGTAACCAAGCTTGAAATAAAAGAGTTAATGAAGGAACTGGATGAAGAGAAGGCAATGGGACCAGATGAAGTCTCAGGCAGAATACTGAAAGAATGTAGGGAAGGACTAGCAAGTCCTATATACATCATAAAATGCTCAATAGAAAATGGAACAGTACCAGTAGAATGGAAAAGAGCTGAGGTGGTTCCCATATATAAGAGTGGAAGGAAGAAAGAACCTTTAAACCTTTAAATTACAGACCGGTATCACTAACTAGTGTAATATGCAAGATGTGTGAAAGAATAATAAAGAAACAATGGATTGAGTTCCTTGAAGACAACAAATTAATATCAAATAGCCAATTTGGTTTTAGAAAAAGACGGTTTTGTGTAACTAATTTATTGAGTTTCTATTCTAGAATAGTTGATAGAGTACAAGAGAGAGAGGGATAGGTTGACTGTATTTATTTGGATTTTAAAAAGGCGTTTGACAAAGTGCCACATGCAAGATTACTATGGAAGTTAGAGGAGAAGGGTGGCTTAAAAGGAAGCACATTGAGATGGATAGAAAATTATTTGAGGGGGAGAGAAATAAGGACGGTAGTTAAAGATATGAAGTCCAAGTGGAGAGCAGTAGAAAGCGGAGTACAGGGGTTTTCCTCATTTATATTAACGACATGCCAGAAGGAGTGAACAGCTACATAAATCTGTTTGCAGATGATACGAAACTGTGCAGAGTTATAAAGCAAAAGGAGGATTGTGAAATACTGCAAGAAGACCTAAATAAGATCTGGGAATGGAGTAAAAGTGGAAATGGAATTCAATGTGAACAAAAGCCATGTCATGGAAATGGGAAAGAGTGAAAGACGACCTGTGGGAATCTATAAGATGGGAGATGGAGTAGAACTAGAGAAAGTAAAAAGGAAAAGGACTTAGGAGTGACGATGGAAGAAAACAATCAACCAGTAAGCCATATTGATAGAATTTTAGAGAAACATATAATTTGCTAAGGAATATTGGAATAGCATTTCACTACATGGACAAAGTAATGATGAAGAAATTGATAAGTACTATAATAAGACCCAGATTGGAATATGCAGGAGTAGTGTGGACCCCTCATAAAAGAAACACATAAGGAAGTTGGAGAGACTACAAAAATGGCTACAAGAATGGTTCCAGAATTTGAAGGATGACATATGAGGAGAGACTAAAGGCTTTGGATCTTCTAACATTGGAGCAGAGAAGGGAGAGAGGGGATCTCATACAACGGAATGGACTAAGTGGATAATGAGAAACTGATCCTAAGAGAAGAATATGACATCTGAAGCACAAGATCGCATAGTAAAAAGATGAGAAAAGGAAGATGTCTGAGAGATGTTAAAAAATATAGTTTCCCGCAAAGATGTATTGAGACGTGGAACAATTTAAATGAAGAAGTAGTGTCTGCAACGAGTGTGCATACTTTTAAAGTAAGATTGGATAAGTGTAGATATGGAGACGGGGCCACACGAGCATAAAGCCCAGGCCCTGTAAAACTACAACTATAGGTAAATACACACACACACACACACTGCGTAGTGTAGTGGTTAGCACGCTCGACTCACAATCGAGAGGGCCGGGTTTGAATCCCGGTAAGCGGCGAGGCAAATGGGTAAGCCTCTTAATGTGTGACCCCTGTTCACCTAGCAGTAAATAGGTACGGGATGTAACTCGAGGGGTTGTGGCCTCGCTTTCCCGGTGTGTGTTGTGTGTTGTTGTGGTCTCAGTCCTACCCGAAGATCGGTCTATGCATGGTACAATAACTTTTTGATCTCTCGTTATTGTACCATGGATCTATGAGGTCTGAGCTCGCTCCGTAATGGGGAAGACTGGCTGGGTGACCAGCAGACGACCGAGGTGAATTACACACACGCATCAGTCTATTCCATCTTTCCTTCTCTCTTTCCTTTCATATTCCCTTGTCATTCCCTCCTCTCCTTTCCTTATTTTTTATACAAGAAATGAGAGTCCGAGGTGTGGGTAACGTCATCAAGGTGTTGCCATGGTAAGTGTCTTGAATAGTTCTTCCTCTTTCCTCCATCTGTCTGTCTGTCCAAGGCCGCCTGGAGAACAAGGCCGGTCCACATCCCTGTGACGTCACGTCCCGAAGATCTATCCCGCTCGCCGCTCGCAGCTGGCTATGGTGTTTACCCATGGTTGTTGTTGAAGATTCGCCAATCCGAAGGATTGGCATGGACCTTTACTGCCATGGTGGCGGCCCATAGGTGTTTGCGCTTGTAGTAGGTGTCCATCGTTGTTGCCTCTGTTTACCCATGGTAAATTATACCATATGTTTACCAGTGACCTACAACTCGTCTCCCATCATTCCCCTAATGTTTATAGCTTACTAACCTGTTGTTTTCTCACTTTTAAGCTTACAAAATGTAATGTGTTATGTTATAATGAAGATATTTAGTACTGCACTTACATCGCCATTTCCTTTTCTCTATTTTCATACCCGGTAAGCTTCTACTCACACACACATACAGGATTGAGGGAGGAAACTAACAGGAACTGGCAGGATAGGAGGGATAAGGAAAATGACAGGATTAAGTCTTTACTGAATAAGATCTCAGTAGAGGAAGAGTGCCTATATGCTGAGGTAGAAGAAAGTGTGAGACTAGGAGTTTTTGAGGAAGGCAAGAATAGACCATTAAAATTGAAATTAAAGTCGCAGGTGGCAGCTGAGGCCTTGCTGAGGAGGGCTTGGAAACTTAAGGACTCTGAGGAAACCAAAACAATTTACATAAGAAGAAATATGTCACAGGATGAACGAATGAAAATGAAAGAGCTTGTAACTGAAGTGATAGAGAGGAATGACGAAAGAACAGAGGAGGAAAAGACCAAGTTTTTTTGGAGGATGAGTAATGGGAGGCTAAAGAAGTGGTGGATAAAACAGACGGAATAGACATTACATGGAAGAAAGAGACTAGGAATGGAATTCAAGTGACATATGAATATAGATGGATTTCTGTCTAAGAGGCTAGAATGTATGGATTACCTAAGAAATAATGAACCGGACATAGTGTGTGTGGTGGAAACAAAGCTAAGGCCCGAAATAAAGCTAGATTGGTTTGTTGTAAAACACTACAAAGTATGGAGAAATGATAGAAAAAATAAAGGAGGTGGTGGTATAATGGTTCTTACTAAGGAAGATCTGATAGTGAAGGAGGTGAACTATAGTAAGAGAAATGAGGAAGTGATAAGTATGTTTATAACAGATGGTAAGAGGGACATTAATATTATAACATTATATATACCACCCAGAACCAGTGCTTGGGAATATGAACAGTATCAAATGGTGATGAGAAATACTCTAGACAGAATGAAGCAAGAACTTATCAGAAAGGATAGAGTGATGATAGTCAGACTTTAATTGTAAAGAAATAGTGTGGGAGGACTACAGTGGTGAACTGGTGAGTGGGCAGAGGAATTGTTAAATGTAGCAAGAAATAACTTGATGACACAGTGTGTGAGATCACCAACAAGGTGCAGGGGACAAGAAAACACTTTGCCATTTGTCGAGTGGTTTAAAGTTACCTACATATCACCATGATACCAGGTTCTAGATGGTTACACTCAAGATGAGCTTGGTGATATGGCAAAATGGGTACCACTATAAACAAAATTGTGACTAATGGGCGGAAGCTGAACAGCGCTTCCATACACTCTTCAGTGTGCCTACAGACATTATAGGTTACCGGAAAGAAAGATGTTGCAGCAAGGTTGGATTTGGTATTTACCAGAGGCATCTCTCTAAAAGAGGAAATTGAACATGAATGTCCCTTTGGGAAAAACGACCATGATGTCCTAAGCTTTGAGCTGGATACGGAATTAAGCACGAATAAAATTGTGGAACGCAGGGAGGAAAAATTAAATTATATTAGGGCAAATTATAACCATATAAGGGAGTTCTTTAATGAAGTTGACTGGTCCGTGGTATACCAGGAAAGGGATATGCAATTGAAATACGATAATTTTATGGATTTATATAACTCTGCTGTGAAAAAGTTTGTGCCATATCACAGAAAGAGGACTTTAAATAATAAACAATGGTTTAATAAAAATTGTGAGGAAGCAAAAAAGAACAAAGAAAAGGCATGGAAGAAATTTAAGAAAAACAGTGATGTATTATCAAGAGAAGTTTATAAAACAGCAAGGAATAGATATGTTGAAGTAAAGAGAACAGCACAAAAGGAATATGAACAGAGAGTGGTGGAAAACTGTGATAGTGACCCTAAAATGTTTTACAAATTCATAAATGGAAAACTAAATATAAGGGAGGCAATAGAAAAGGTAAAAAAATGGGGAAGAAGTATATGAGGATGCTAGAGATATAGCTGAAATTTTGAACAACTTTTGCAAAGTGTTTACAAAGGAGGAGCATTTTATAGGAGAAAGACCTACGGAAATAAAGCAAATGCAGGACATCATGGTTACTAAGGAAGATGTAAGGAAAATTATAAGCAATTTGGATATTAGTAAATCAATGGGGCCTGATGGCATATCTGGGAGGTTGCTAAAAGAATGTAAGGATCAATTGTTGAACCCCGTATTTAATATTGTGGAAACCTCTATACGAACAGGAATAGTTTCGAAAGAGTGGAAAAGAGCTGACATTGTGCCTATATATAAGAATGGTAGTAGAATGGAACCGTTAAATTATAGACCAGTATCGTTGACTATAGTACATTGTGCAAGGTATGTGAAGAAGTAATTAAAGCTAAGTGGAGTGAGTATCTAGAAAGTGAAAACATTGAGTGAAAGGGAATTTGGTTTCAGAAAAGGAAGATCGTGCGTATCCAATTTATTATGTTTTTATTCAAGAGTGACTGACATACTACAACATAGAGAGGGATGGGTGGATGCTATCTACCTGGACTTGAGAAAGGCCTTTGATAAAGTACCACACAATAAACTGATGTGGAAACTAAAGAAAATTGGAGGAGTAAATGATAAACTAGCAAAATGGGTGGAAAATTACTTAGTGGGAAGAGAAATGAGAACAGTGGTGAAAGGAAGGAAGTCCGAGTGGAAGAAGGTAACCAGTGGAGTTCCACAAGGGTCAGTGTTTGGTCCCATCATGTTTTTGATTTATGTTAATGATATGCTAGTAGGAATTGACAGTTACATGAACATGTTTGTGGACGATACTAAAATTATGAGGAGAGTAAAGAATGTGGAAGATCGTAACAAGTTACAGGAAGATCTTGATAAAATATATGAGTGGAGTAAAGAGTGACAGATGGAATTTAATATATACAAGAGCCATGTTATGAAAATGGGAAGAAGTATATACAGACCAAACTGGGATTACAGGCTGGGTGATGAGAAAATTAAAGAGACCAATGAGGAGAAAGACTTAGGAGTAACCGTGCAAAACACTTTGTCACCGGAGAAACACATTAACAAGATATTGGTGAAAACATATAACATACTTCAAAATATTGGCCTTGCATTCCACTACCTAGATGAAGGAATGATGAAGAAAATATTATGTACCTTAATAAGACCCCAGTTAGAATATGCAGCTTGTGTCTGGTCACCGCATATGAAGAAAAATGTGAAGAAGGTGGAAAGGGTACAGAGGCTGGCAACAAGGATGGTACCAGGACTCAGGGAGTTAGACTATGAGGAAAGACTGAGGAAGCTGGGGCTGACCACATTAGAAGAGAGAAGAACAAGAGAGACATGATAACTATGTATAAATTGGTGAACAAGATTGACATATTGGACAGAGAGTTGATAAAGGTGACCACAAGTAATCATCTCCGAGGACATGGAAAAAAATTAATAAAGACATCTGTCTAAATGACGTGAGAAAATACAGTTTCCGCATCGTAGTATTGATAAGTGGAATAAACTGAGCAGTGATGTCGTTGACGCGGTGTGTGTCAATCAGATGAAAGAGAGATGACAGGAGTGGACAAGGAGACAGGACACAGAGAGCTTAGCTCGGGCTCTGTAATACACAAATAGGTAAATACAAATAGGTAAATACACACACACACACACACACACACACACACACACACAAGGGATAGTAGATGACCCTAAGAATATCGCGGAATTGCTAAATAATAGGTTTCGACAAGTATTTACTAAAGAAACAATATTTGTAAAGCCTCAGAATGTAGGAAATGTGTACATGGATGACATTAAGATACCTAAAAAGGAGTTATATAAAATGTTGGAGGAACTTAAAGATGATAAAGCGATGGGACCAGATGAAGTTTCAGGCAAATTATTGAAGGAATGTAGAGAAGAATTGATAGATCCATTATATGATATTGTAAGGTGCTCATTAGAAACCGGGGAAGTACCGGTAGAGTGGAAAAGAGCTGAAGTGGGGCACATTTATAAGGGAGGCAGTAAGGAAGAGCCTCTTAACTATAGACCTGTGTCTTTAACAAGTGTGGTCGGTAAGATTTGAGAGAGGGTGATAAAGAAATATTGGATACGGTTCCTGCAGGATCATAAGTTATTATCGGATCATCAATTTGGCTTTAGGAAAGGGAGGTCATGTGTAACAAATCTACTGAACTTTTATTCAAGAGTGGTTGACAAAATACAAGAGAGAGAGGATGGATGGATTGTACGAAACTCAGAGAAACAGAAGGTTGCAAAGATATATATATAAAGAAAAATAGAAACGAGGAGGAAAGGAAGAGACACAATGAACTGGTGGCAGAAGCAAGAGAAAAAAATAATGAAAGGTCAGAGGAGGAGAAGAAGGCATTTTTTTGGAGAATTATAGGAGACAGGATAAGGAAATGGTATATAAAAGAAAGAAGAGAAAAGAATGGAGCAAGTTTAACTAAAAATGATAAGAACAAGAGATTAAAAATGATGTATACAAACATAGATGGGATTTTATCTAGTAAATTAGAATTAAGAGATTACATAAAGAAAGAAGAACCAGATATTGTATGCCTGGTGGAAACAAAGTTAAATGAGGCAATAAAAATAGACATAGATAAAAGGTATAATATATGGAGGAGAGACAGAGTGGGTAAAGGAGGAGGAGGAGTCATGATGATGTTAAGGAAGGAGATAGTGGTAAATCAAGTGGAGTTTGGGAAGGAAAATCAGAAATACTGTATGTTAAGATGCATATTAACAAAAAGGAGTTAACAATCATTGGAACATATGTGCCACCAAAACAAACTCATGGACTAACCAAGAATATAGAGACATGATAGATGACACAATAAGGAGTCTTACAAGAATCATTAAGGAAAGGAGAAAAGTGATATTGATAGGAGATTTCAACTGTAAGGAGGTAGACTGGGAAAATTATGAAAGTGGTATGGGGAAGATGCCTGGGAGATAGATTCCTGAACCTAATGATAGATAATTTGATGGTCCAAAGAGTAAAGGAAAACACAAGATTCAGAGGAAACGATGAGCCGGCAAGATTAGACCTAGTTTTACAAGGGATATACCAATTAACGATGATATAAGATACAAGTGCCCATTGGGAAAGAGTGACCATGTAATATTAGAGATGGATATAGAAGAAGGAAAGGAAGATAGAGATGAATCATACAAAGGAGACCGATTAAATTACAGAAAGGCTGATATTGAGAATCTCAAGAACTATTTTAAAACGTAAACTGGGAGGAGATGGAAAACTCATTAACGGTTCAAGAGAAATATAACTTATTTTGGAAATATACAAAACTGGGGTCAGGAATATGTTCCGAAATATAGACCTAAAGAAGAAGGAAAGAAAGATTGGTTTAATGCAAGATGTGCTAGGGCAAAGGAGAAACGAGATGGAGCATGGAAAAGGTGGAGAAGAAACAGAAATCCAGAAAATAAGGAAAACTTCAAAACAGCAAGAAATGAATATGCTAAGGTGAGAAAGGAAGAAGAAAAGAACTATGAAAAGGACATTGTCGAAAAATGTAAGGAACAACCAAAATTGTTCTACAGATTCATAAATGGAAAAATAAGACAAAAAGAAACAATAGAAAGGTTAAAAGGAGAAAACGGAATGGTGGAAGACCCAAAAAGTATGGCAGAACTGTTAAATAGTAAATTTCATGAGGTCTTTACTAAGGAATCCAAATTTGAAAGACCACAGGGTAATAGAGACTGTCTATATGAAAGAGATTAAAGTAACCAAGCTTGAAATAAAAAGTTGATGACGGAATTGGATGAGGAAAAGGCAATGGGACCGGATGAAGTCTCAGGCAGAATACTGAAAGAATGTAGGGAAGAACTAGCAAGTCCAATATACAACATCATAAAATGCTCAATAGAAAATGGAACAGTGCCAGTGGAGTGGAAAAGAGCTGAGGTGGTTCCCATATATAAGAGCGGAAGGAAGGAAGAACCTTTAAATTACAGACCGGTATCACTAACTAGTGTAATATGCAAGATGTGTGAAAAAGTAATAAAGAAGCAATGGATCGAGTTTCTTGAAGACAACAAAATATTATCAAATAGCCAATTTGGTTTTAGAAAAGGTCGGTCATGTGTGACAAATTTATTGAGTTTCTACTCTAGAATAGTTGATAAAGTACAAGAGAGAGGGATGGGTTGACTGTATTTATTTAGATCTAAAAAAGGCTTTTGATAAAGTGCCACATGAAAGATTACTATGGAAGTTAGAGGAGAAGGGTGGCTTAAAAGGAAGCACATTGAGATGGATGAAGAATTACTTAAGGGGAGAGAAATAAGGACGATAGTTAAAGATATGAAGTCCAAGTGGAGAACAGTAGACAGCGGAGTGCCACAGGGGTCAGTATTGGCACCAATACTTTTCTCGTATATATAAATGACATGCCAGAGGAGTGAACAGCTACATAAATCTGTTTGCGGACGATGCGAAACTGTGCAGAGTCATTAAACAAAAGAGGATTGTGAAATACTACAGGAAGACTTAAACAAGATCTGGAAATGGAGCAAAAATGGGAGATGGAATTCAATGTGGACAAAAGCCATGTCATGGAAATGGGAAAAAGTGAAAGACGACCAGTGGGAATCTATAAGATGGGAGATGGAGTAGAACTAGAAAAAGTAAAAAGGAAAAGGACTTGGGAGTGACAATGGAAGAAAATAATCAACCGGTTAGCCATATTGATAGAATTTTCAGAGAGGCGTATAATTTGCTAAGGAATATTGGAGTAGCATTTCACTATATGGACAAGGAAATGATGAAGAAATTGATAAGTACTAAAATAAGACCTAGATTGGAATATGCAGGAGTTGTGTGGACTCCCCATAAAAGAAACACATAAGAAAATTAGAGACTACAAAAATGGCTACAAGAATGGTTCCAGAATTTAAAGGGATGGCATATGAGGAGAGACTAAAGGCAATGGATCTACCAACCTTGGAGCAGAGAAGAGAGAGGGATCTGATACAAGTTTATAAATTGATTAACGGAATGGATGAAGTGGATAATGAGAAACTGATCCTGAGAGAAGAATATGACTTTAGAAGCACAAGATCGCATAGTAAGAAACTAAGGAAGGGACGATGTCTGAGAGATGTTAAAAATTTAGTTTCCCAAAGATGTGTTGAGACTTGGAACAGTTTGAGTGAGGAAGTGGTATCAGCAAAGAGTGTACATAGTTTTAAAGAAAAATTGGATAAGTGTAGATATGGAGACGGGACCACACGAGCATAAAGCCCAGGCCCTGTAAAACTACAACTAGGTAAATACAACTAGGTAAATACACAGTGCAAGAAAATAGAGTTTGGCAAGAGTGAAAGAAGAATCAGGAGTATGTACAAGATAGGAAATGAAGACATAAAACCAGTCATGAAGAAAAGACCTTGGGGTGACAATTACCAATGACCTATCGCCAGAGAGACATATAAACAAAATAATTGGAGAAGTATTGAACTTATTGAGGAACATAAGAGTGGCGTTCATATTTAGATGAAGAAATGATGAAGAAAATAATTACTGCAATGATAAGACCGAGGCTTGAATATGCAACAATACAGTGGGCTCAACTTAAAGAAACACATAAGGAAACTAGAGAAAGTACAGAGGGCTGCAACAAAATGGTGCCTGACTTAAGAGATTTGACTTATGAAGACAGACTGAAAAGAATGCAACTTCCGACCCTGGAAAACAGAAGAGAAAGGGGAGACCTGATAGCAATATACAGAGTGATGATTGGCATGGAAAAATGGATAGGGAAGATCTGTGTATGTGGAATGAAAGAATGTCGAGAGGGCATGGGAAAAACTAAAATGGCCACTTATAGGAGAGATGTGAAAAATATAGCTTCCCTCATAGAAGGGTGGAAGCATGGAATAGTTTAGACGTGGAAGTGGTCAACGCAAGGAATATTCATGATTTTAAGAAAAGCTGGACATTAATAGATATGGAGACGGGACAACACGAGCATAGCTCTTTTCCGTATGTTACAATTAGGTAAATACAATTAGGTAAATACACACACACACACACACACACACACACACACACACACACACACACACACACACACACACACAAGGTAGATTGGAGAATGTTGGAAGAGATTGAAGAATTAAAAGTTCAGAGCAAGGCAGGAATTAAAGAATTTTGAAGGAAAGAGTTAAGAGACTGGAGGAAAATGAAAAACGATTGGTGGATGAGAATGCATTTGAAGGTGGAGGTTGAAAAATACAAGAGACAGTTGGAGGAGAAAATGGAGAGTAGTAAAGGAGAAAGATGACTTTAAGGAAATGATTAGTGAGCAGAATGAAAGGTTTGAAAGGAATGGGAACTGAAGAAAACACAATGGACTGAGTCGAGGGAAGCAGAGATGGTTGGATTACAAGAAATAATTAAAGATCAGTTGAAGGAAGACAAAAAGAAAGGTCAAGGAACTGGTTAATGTAATGAAGAATAAGGAAACATTGATAAGGAAATAGCAGAAAAGAAGAAGAGTGTGTTAATATTTGGGATGAAAGAACAAAATATAACATATAAGCCTAAGAGAATTAAGGAAGAATTGAAAACGGTAAGAGATCTGTTCAAAAATCTAAATGATGATGAAAAAAGACCTACAAGAAGAAGTGGAAGAGATCCATAGACTGGGTCCATATAAGGAGGAGTGAACAGACCGATTAAAGTAGTACTGAAGTCACAACAATCTGCGGAGGATGTCCTATATAGAACATCAAAGTTAAGAGATAGAAGGTTGTAAAGAGGTGTTTGTGAGAAAGAATAGAAATGAGGAAGAGAGAGAAGATATAAGGAATTGGTGGAAGAGGCGAGAAGGAAAAATGATGAGCGGTCTGAGGAGGAAAGAAAAGTTTTTGGAGAGTTATAGGAGAGAGAGTCAGAAAGTGGTATGTGGAAAGAAGGAATACGGAGGAACCCCTAGAGGGAGCAGTGGGTGGACCGTAATGTATACTAATATAGATGGGATACTGTCAAGTAGATTGGAATTGCAAGACTATATGATGGTGGAGAAGCCTGATATAGTGTGTTTGACTGAGACAAAATTGCATGAAAAACAAAGATAAATTTGGATAATAAATATAATATATGGAGAAAGGATAGAGAGTAAAGGTGGAGGAGGAGTTATGATTATGACGAAGAAATAAATAAATGTGGATAAGGTTTGGTATGGGAAGAACAACAGAAGTGATAAGCATAAGGATAAAAAGTGATGGAAAAGAATTAATAATCATGGTGACCTATGTACCTCCTAAAACAAATTCTTGGACATTAAGGAATACGACAATATGATCAAGGATACTTTACAGAGTTTGGAAAGTGTATTATCTGGAAAAAGAAAGGTGATACTAGTAGGAGATTTTAATTGTAAGGAGGTGGATTGGGAAAATCTAGTAAGTGGTGTTGGAGAGGAAGCATGGGAGAGAGATTTCTTAATCTAATGATGGAAAATATGATGGAACAGAGGGTGAAGGAAAATACTAGATATAGAGGAGATGATGAACCGGCTAGACTGGATTTGGTGTTAACAAGAGAAGTGTACCTATGTGGAGATATACAATACAAGTGTCCTTTGGGAAAGAGTGATCATGTGGTTATGGAAATGCAGATAGCAACAACACAGCGAAGGAAGGACGAGACATACAGGAGTGGTAGATTGAATTATAGAAAGATGGACACAGAAAGTTTGAAAAATTATTTCAGAAAATTAGATTGGGAGGAGATGTTACAAATCAGAGAAGTGCAAAAGAAATATGAGATTTTATGAAATATTATAAAGAAGGAGTTATGAAATTTGTACCAAAGTATAAACCGAGAGAGGAAGGAAGAAAGGATTGGTTTAATGCAACTTGTGTTAAGGCTAAGGAAAAGAGATGTGGCTTGGAAAAGATGGAAAAAGAGCAGGAATATACTAAATAAGGAGAATTATAGAGTGGCGAGAAATGAGTATGTGAGGGTAAGGAGGAGGAAGAAAGAAAATTTGAAAAAGATATTGTAGACAAGAGTAAGGAACATCCAAAATTGTTTTACAGGTTCATAAATGGTAAACTTAAAAGAGAGTCCATTGAAAGATTAAAAGGAGAGCAAGGGATAGTAGATGACCCTAAGAATATAGCGGAATTGCTAAATAATAGGTTTCAACAAGTATTTACTGAAGAAACAATGTTTGTAAAGCCACAGAATGTACAAGGAAATGTGCACATGGATGACATTAAGATACCTAAAAGGAGTTATATAAAATGTTGGAGGAACTTAAAGATGATAAAGCGATGGGACCAGATGAAGTTTCAGGAAAATTATTGAAGGAGTGTAGAGAAGAATTGATTGATCCATTATATGATATTATAAGGTGTTCATTAGAAACAGGGAAGTACCAGTAGAGTGGAAAAGAGCTGAAGTGGTGCCCATTTATAAGGGAGGCAGTAAGGAAGAGCCTCTTAACTATAGACCTGTGTCTCTAACAAGTGTGGTCGGTAAGATTTGTGAGAGGGTGATAAAGAAATATTGGATACGGTTCCTGGAGGATCATAAGTTATTATCGGATCATCAATTTGGCTTCAGGAAAGGGAGGTCATGTGTAACAAATCTACTGAGCTTTTATTCAAGAGTGGTTGACAAAATACAGAGAGAGGGATGGATGGACTGTGTATATTTGGATTTAAAGAAAGCTTTTGACAAGGTACCTCACATGAGACTGTTATGGAAAGTAGAGATTTATGGAGGACTGAAAGGAAAAGTGTTAAAGTGGATGGAAAACTACTTGAGATGGAGGAGATGAGAACGGTAATAAGGGATGCAAAGTCGGACTGGTTGGTGGTGGAGAGTGGAGTCCCACAAGGCTCAGTGCTGGCACCAATACTTTTCCTGGTATATATTAATGACATGCCAGAGGAGTAAACAGTTATATTAATTTGTTTGCGGATGATGCGAAGTTGTGTAGGTGTGTGAAGAGTGAAGAAGATTGTGAAATTTTACAGGCAGACCTGGATAAGATTTGGGAGTGGAGCAAGAGGTGGCAAATGGAATTTAATCTGAGCAAAAGTCATGTGATGGAGATGGGAAGAGTGGAAGACGGCCAAGAGGGTCATATAAGATGGGTGAAGAAGTAGTGTTGAAAAAGGTGGAAAAGGAAAAGGATTTGGGAGTGATAATACAAGACCATGGGCAGTTTGAGGCTCATATTGATAAGATGTTTGGAGAAACGTATAATTTGATAAAAATATTGGATTAGCCTTCCATTATATGGATAAAGATATGATGAAGAAATTAATTAGTATGGTAATTAGACCAAGATTGGAATATGCTGGAGTGGTTTGGTCCCCTTATAAAAGAAGCATATAAGGAAGTTGGAGAGATTGCAGAGAATGGCAACAAAAATGGTTCCGGAATTGGCAGAAATGACCTATGAGGAGAGATTAAAAGAAATGAATTTGCCTACCTTGGAACAAAGAAGAAAGAGGAGATTTAATACAGGTTTATAAACTGTTGAATGGACTGGATGAAGTGGATAATGAGCAAATGATGTTGAGAGAGGAAAACTTAAATAGAACTACAAGATCGCATAGTAAAAAGATAGCCAAGGAATATGCTTGAAGGATGTGAAAAATATAGTTTCCCACAAAGATGTGTGGAGGTGTGGAATGGTTTGAGTGAGGAGGTGGTGTCAGCAAGGAGTGTGCATAGTTTTAAAGGAAAGTTGGATGTGTGTAGATATGGAGACGGGCCACACAGTATGATACCCAGGCCCTGTAAAATTACAACTAGGTGAATACAACTAGGTGAATACACACACGAAGGAAATATAATGTTTGGAAAAGAAATAGAGTAGGTAAGATGGGAGGAGGAGTGATGTTGCTGGTTAAAAAGATATAAAGGTGGATCAAGTGAAAGAAGGTATGGGAAAGGCAGAAGTGCTAAAGATCAGAGCAGAAACTAATGAAGGAAAAAGAGGCACTACATAGTGGTGTACGTACCTAAGACAAATGCATGGTCAGTACAGGAATATGAAGAAATGATAAGTGATACAGGAACATGTCTGGAAGAAATGTTGGGTGGCTGTGAACGAACTATAATGATGGGAGATTTTAATTGTAAAGAGGTGTGTTGGGAGGACTGGTCAATGGAAGGATCAGAGACAACATGGGAAATACACTATTGACACTGGCAATGGAAAATGTGTTAACTCAGTGGGTCAAAGAAGATACTAGGTTTGGAGGAGAGGAGCATCGTCAAGACTGGACTTGGTCTTTAGTACAGAGCCAATGGTCATTGAGGAGATGAGGGTGGAGTGCCCTTTAGCAAAGAGTGATCATGCAGTTTTGGAGTTCAAGGTGATAGATGAAGAGAAATCTAGAAGAAATGAAGAATATAAAGTGGGAAGATGGAATTATGCCAAGACAGATTTTGGAAACCTAAAGAAATTCTTTCAAGAGACAAATTGGATGAAATTCAAGAGTGCTAAGGAGCAAATGAAAAGTGGAAGGAATTTATAAAATATACAAAGAAGGTGAGAAAAATTTGTACCAATAAGACAACATAGAGAGTTGGAAAGCAGGACTGGTTTAACGATAGATGTGAAAAGGCTAGAACAAGAAAAGAGGATGCATGGAAGAGGTGGAGAAGGAAAAGACGGATTAAGCAGTGGGAAAGTTACAAAAGAGCAAGAAATGAATATGTGTTGATTAGAAGAGAAGAAAGAAAGAAACAAGAAAAGGATATAATTGATAAATGTAAAGACCAACCAAGGCTTTTTACAGACATGTGAACAACAACATCAAAAATAGAAAGTATTGAAAGTTTAGAAGTAAATGGAGTATGCAGTGAGGATCCCAGGAAATGGCAGAGGCTATGAATGGATGCTTTCGGAAGGTATTCACAAAGGAGACTGCTTTTGACAAACCACTGGTAATGGAACAGAAAGGGATTATGAAGGAGTTTCAAGTAACTGTGGAGGAGATCAAGAATATGATGGGGAGTTTAGAAGTGAGAAAAGCTGTGGGACCTGATGGGGTATCAGGATGGATTTTAAGAGAATGCAGGAGCAACTGGCAGAAAAAGTTTGTGAAGTAATTGATGCCTCATTAAGGGAAGGTGTAGTGCCCCAAGACTGGAAAAGAGCTAACATTGTCCCAATCTATAAATCAGGTAACAAGAGACCCATTGAACTATAGACCAGTGTCACTTACAAGTGTGGTAGCTAAGATGTGTGAGAGGGTGGTGAAGAATAGATGGACAGACTTCTTGGAGAAAAATGACATACTTTGTGAGTGTCAATTTGGTTTTAGAAAAGGGCGTTCATGCACGACAAACCTGATATGTTACTATTCGAGGGTGATAGATGTAATACAGGAAAGAGATGGTTGGGCTGATGGAATATATCTGGATTTAAAAAGGCCTTTGATAAGGTACCACACCGGAGACTGATCTGGAAACTTGAAATGGTAGGAGGAGTGCATGGCAGTTTACTAAAATGGATGGAAGACTTTTGGTAGGAAGAGAAATGAGAACAATAATTAAGGACAGACCATCAGAATGGGGCTTGGTGGAGAGTGGAGTTCCACAGGGATCAGTGTTGGCACCAGTAATGTTCGCGGTCTACATAAATGACATGGTGGATGGGGTGTCCAGTTATGTGAGCCTATTTGCAGACGATGCAAAATTGTTAAGAAAAGTGAGATGTGACAAAGATTGCGAACTACTCCAGGAAGACTTGGACAGAATATGGAAATGGAGCTGTACATGGCAAATGGAGTTCAACACGACAAAATGCAAGAAAATAGAGTTTGGCAAGAGTGAAAGAAGAATCAGGAGTATGTACAAGATAGGAAATGAAGACATAAAACCAGTCATGAAGAAAAAGACCTTGGGGTGACAATTACCAATGACCTATCGCCAGAGAGACATATAAACAAAATAATTGGAGAAGTATTGAACTTATTGAGGAACATAAGAGTGGCGTTCGTATATTTAGATGAAGAAATGATGAAGAAAATAATTACTGCAATGATAAGACCGAGGCTTGAATATGCAACAATACAGTGGGCTCGAACTTAAAGAAACACATAAGGAAACTAGAGAAAGTACAGAGGGCTGCAACAAAAATGGTGCCTGACTTAAGAGATTTGACTTATGAAGACAGACTGAAAAGAATGCAACTTCCGACCCTGGAAAACAGAAGAGAAAGGGAGACCTGATAGCAATATACAGAGTGATGATTGGCATGGAAAAATGGATAGGGAAGATCTGTGTATGTGGAATGAAAGAATGTCGAGAGGGCATGGGAAAAAACTAAAATGGCCACTTATAGGAGAGATGTGAAAAATATAGCTTCCCTCATAGAAGGGTGGAAGCATGGAATAGTTTAGACGTGGAAGTGGTCAGCAAGGAATATTCATGATTTTAAGAAAAGCTGGACATTAGTAGATATGGAGACGGGACAGCACGAGCATAGCTCTTTTCCGTATGTTACAATTAGGTAAATACAATTAGGTAAATACACACACACACACACACACACACACACACAGTGTTAAATAATAATGAGTGAGAAAGAGATTCCACAAATGCACAATCACGTGACATGTAGCAGCCCTGGGATTGGTGGCGGAACAGTTTGGGAGACAGAGAGTGGTGAGAGAGCTCTGGTAAAGAAGAAGCCCACGCGTGCCGAGACTGCCTCCTGTACTTGTGTGTGCTTTTGTAAGCTGGAGCGAGGCGTCAAGAAGCCTTCCGAGGGCCGACAAGAGGCCCGGGTGCCAAGCTTCAGCGTAGGACTACTGTGTAGTGTGGAAACGGAGAATAGAGGGCCAGAAGCCGACAAGACAGTGTGTTTTACTACCCGCCTTCTGAGGGGAGCCAGGGAGAACACAGGAGCGCCGGTAAGTTTATCATGTACGAGGAAGCACCGGACCCTAAAAGTGTAAGTGTGACCCACAGGGTGGTGAAGTTACAGTGGTGTCAGGAGTGGGATGAGTTAAGTGCTAATGTGTGTGCGTCGCGGTGCGTTACCGAGTGTGCGTGTGTGGAGGCAAGCAGCGGGCGGGCGGACGGCAGTGTGTTTTGCCATGGTAAGCTGCGTGTTGTGTTAAGTTACGTGCCTTACAGTAATTAAGTCAGCATGGCGGCGAAGAAATCACACTAGCGGATGTTATGAGTGCCCTGAAGGCGCAGGGAGAGGTACAGCATGCTGAGTTGCAAGCGGTGACGAGCAGTGTAGACCGTGTATTAAGGAGGTTGTGGGGCTCGTGAAGGAGGTGTTCACGGGTTAAAGACGAGGTGTTAAGTGAAGTGTTCACCAAGGATCAGGTGAAGGGAGAGGTGGAAAAAGCGGCCAGTGAACTGAGGAGATATGTGGATGAGGTTGTGGCGGCACAGGTGCCTCCTGTACTCTCTCAGCATAAAGGCACGCTGTCCCGGTCAAGTGGGCGTGCTAGTGAGGCTGAGGGGAGTGATGAAGAGGAGGATAATAGTTGTCACGGAAGCCTAAACAGCCTTTCTCCATTGGCCAAGGTGATACCGTCTCCCCTACGCTCTCCTGTAAACGTCTTATCACCTCCACCATCCCCGCCAGCCTCAGTAAAGTCGTACCACTCTGCTGCCAGCTCCACGTCACGGAGGCTGAAGGACGGACGAGGCGCCGACCACAGGAGTTCGATGGAACAGTGTCTTGGGAAGCGATAAGACACAAAGTCGAGCTCTTGGCCAGCGCCCACCAGTGGAGTCGCCCTGAGATGGCCATGCAGCTGGTGTGGGCACTCAAAGGACCGGCATTAGAAGTTCTGAACCAGCTGCCAGCTGCCCAGCGGTGCTCAGATAGTAAAGTGACGGCGACACTGGAGAGGAGGTACGGGTACCAGCACCAAACCGAGGTGTTCAGGACAAGGTTCCGGGCCAGGTTACGAGGCCGGGAGACCCTGACACGCCTGGCGAGGATTTGGAGGTGCTGGTGCGCGTGCGCACCGGAGGCCAGTGAGATGATCACCATTCTCCTGCGGGATCAGTTCGTTGATGCCATCGATAATCAACAATTGAGGATATACGTCCAGCAGGCACACCCAAGGACCTTCAGGAGGCCCTGGCGAGGGTCTGGAGATAGAGTCATTTCGGACGACGGAGCGACCCAGCGGGAATTATGTCCCGCAGAGAGTGAAGGCAAAGAAAGGGGCCGTGCAGAAGGCCTACTTGGCCCTTCACCACCCCTAGGTGAGTTCAGGAGTAAGTGCTACTTGCGGGCAGCAGGGCACACCAAGAGGTACTGCCCGCAGGGATCGAGTAGTGGAAAGGCTGTCAACGGCAGAGCAGGGCAGTACCAGTACAAACCCTGTTGTTGGAACTGCGGTCAGGGGCACAAGACGGCAGAGTGTGCCTCGTCTCCCAGGGATAGCAAGGAGGCTGGGGAAACGGAAAGAGGCTGGTGGAAGGGTCGAGCGCCAGCCAGAGAGCCAGAGACCCCAGTCCGCCTTGTTGCAGCCGAGGGTGCCCGGACAGTGCAGGTGGGCGGGCAAGTGGATGGCAAATCTTGCTGCTTCACTGTGGACTCGGGCGAAGAACGTTCGTGCAGGACGGGGTAGCAACTGGACAGCCCGTGGCCCAGCAACAACTGTGTGGTATTACAGGGCACTGCACACAGCTGAGGGACCAGCGCATGCCAGGATTGCGGTTGGCAGCACGGAGGAGCATCTTCCGTCTTTGTAGCGGACGCCGGGAGAACTTGCTCGGCCTAGACTACCTGAAGCAGAGCAGGGCGGTGCTGGACTGGGAAATGACTATGTCGGTCAGAGGTAGTGTGGTGCCGCTACAGGAGGGGCGGTGTTGACGCAGAGGAGTGTGAAGCTTCAATTGAAACTCACCGAGCCCATACTGCGCCCCTACCCGAAGCCAGCCACCACTGCCATCTCAGTAAGGAACAGAAGGAGGAAAGTCAAGGGCGGAAGTGTGTGAAGGTGTTCAGACGACTATGGACCCGAAGGTCATTGCGAGGACATGCAGGGAGTAGCACTGGGGTTCCACCTCATCTGCAGGATCTATTGCAGAGGAGTGCGGCATGCCTGTCTGGGGAACAGGTGGACGAGGTGAAGGAAGTGCTGACTCTGTATGCAGATGTCTTCTCGCAGGGAGATAATGACCTGGGCCGGACCAGTCTGGTTAAACACCGCATTCACACAGGGGATAGTCGGCGGTTAAGTTACCGCCGCCGGATTGCGCCTGCTCGTCGGCTGGAAGTGGAAAAAGCCGTGGAGGAGTTGCGCGCAAGGGATAATCGAAAAGTCGGCTAGTCCTGGAGTGCTGCTGTTGTCCTCGTTAAGAAGAAGGATGGGTCTACCAGGTGTTGTGTAAACTATCGGGCCTTAACGCGGTGACGACAAAGGACTCTTACCTCTACCGAGGGTGGATGACACGCTGACGCGCTCACAGGGGCCCAGTGGTTTCCACCTTAGACTTGAAATCAGGTTACCATCAAGTTGAGGTTGCGGAGGAGGACAGAGAGAAACAGCCTTCTCGTATGGGCAGGGACTATATCAGTTTAAAGTGATGAGTTTTGGTCTGGTGAATGACCTTTGAGCGTCTAATGGGCGTGTGTTGGATGGGTTGCTGTGGAAAAGCGCCCTGGTGTACTTGGACGATGTGCTAGTGTAAGGAATTGTTCAAGGGGGCTCTGGAGAGCTTAAGACAGTGTTGGACAGGTTCAGGGGGCAAATGTGAAATAGTCCAAAGAAGTGTAGCCTGTTCCAGAGGGAAGTGCTGGGTCACATAGTGAGTAGTGAGGAGTGAAACAGATGGTGGTAAGGTAGAGTCAGTTAAGGAACAGTGGAGTGGGAGTAACGGAAGTGGCGATTCCTGGATTGTGTACGATAGGAGGTTTGTGAAGGGTTTTGATGAAATGGTGAATCACTTGTCTGAAAGATGCATGTTTCACTGGAGGACTGTCAACAGGCCTGAAATCTGAAAGAGGCTCTCGCTAAGTGTGTTACATGGATAGAAAATATGTTGGATTGTGATGGAGTGCTGAGGAGAGGAGCCGTCTTGTAGGAGAAAGACGGACAAGAGTGGGTATTAGCAGGAAGTTCTCAGGAACTATTGGACAGAGAAGGAGTTGTTGGAGTGATGGAGATCACTTATTTATTGTATTTTGCCAGATTCAAGATCAGGACAGAATGCTGCTCTGAGGTGGCTGAAAAGAGAAAGGGAGGGCCAGGTGGATTAAAGCTGGAGCAATGATACAATATGAATAGCCTGGAAAATGATAGAATGCTGAAGTCTGAGTGGATTGAAAGAGATGAAGATTGAAGACTACGAGATTGTGTGGTGAAGGCTGGTCTTGTCAGTGATGAGTGGGAGAGATAAAAGGAGCGACAGGATATGATATAGTGACATAAGGGAAGGTGAAGAAAAAATGGGAAGGTAAGATGAAAGGCGTTGTGGCAGAATGGGCAGTGTTGCTGGTGAGGTGCTGCAGGGGAGTCATGTGACTGTGGCCTTCTGGCAAACAATTGTTGTGAACATGAGGGAATTTGGTTTGAGGCTCATGGAAATGCAAGTGGTCACTTTGGTGTGAGGAAAACACTACGGTTGAACAGATTTATTGAGGCATGGAAGAATTAGTGAATGGTGCAAAGTGTGTGACGTGTGCTGTAAGATAGAGAAAGACAGTTGCTATTACAGGTGATCAGGTTGATATGGAGAGGGTGGCAGTGGACATTGGGTGTTTCAGACATGAGAGGTAATGTGTGTGACCATGGACTATTATAAATGGCGGATGAAATAAATGAGGCTGCCAGTGGCTGTGTTAGTGGAAGTTCTTCGCCCGGTTTGGCATGACGAGTGCATTCTGAAGGGCAGGAGTTTGAGTGGCAGTATTGGAGTGCTGAGTTGCTGGGCGTCAAGAAAATACAAATGACAGTTGGATGGCATGGTGGAAGACAACCGCACGCTGGGGCAGGAGTTAAAACTGCCAGGAAGGGCAGAGGACTGGGAAAAATTGTTTTTGGTAAGGAGCAGAGGTGAGGTTAAGAGGTGATGTGTGGGAGTGGAAGTGGATGATGGCAGGCTGCGGAGAAGATGAATAATCACCCAGTAGACAGGAGGATCTATGAGGTGCATCAGGTGAGGGTAATGAAGGTGTTGAGGCGATGAAGGATACAGAAGGAAGAGAAATAAGAATGTGGCTGACAATGTAAAATTGTTATAGAGATGGAGAATGAGCCTGAAATCAAACTTAAGACGACCTTCAGGATACGTAAAGGAAGAAAAGGGCGCTGGTGGTGCACTGACAGGCTCTTTACCATGGTCTGAAATTCTTAGAGCGATTTGACCAGTGAAAAGACAGACATTACAGAGTGGTGATGGAGGATACAGACCTGGACCTAGAGACCTGAGTGGTGATGGAGGAAGGTGGAGATGAGCACTGTGGATGTTGATGCTGGATGTAGTAGGAGGAGAGGAGAGAAAGACATAAAATGGAGTGAGGATTATGTTCTTTGTTGAGATATACCTAAAAGTGAAGTATTATTTTCTTGTTTTTTTACAGAGAAATGTATCTGTATAAAAGGAATAGAGAAAGTTGAGAGTCAGTCTCTTTACAGGAGGGAGTAGTGTTACAGAAGATCAAGATAAAAGCAAGTGGAAGATGAGTGATCCTTAGATGACATGTAGCAGTGGGATTGGTGGCGGAACAGTTAGAGACAGAGAGATGGTGAGAGATCTGGTAAAGAAGAAGAGATGAGAGCCTCCTGTGATTGTGTGTGCTTTTGTAAGCTGAAGAAAGAAGACAAGAATGTAGATGACTATTGTGTAGTGTGGAAAGGAGAAAGAAGAAGAAAGAATGTGTTTATAGTAGAGAACCAGGAGAAAAGAGAGAAAGAATTTAAAATCAGAGGAAGAAGATAAAAGGAAGTACAAGATGGTGAAGACAATATCAAGAAGGAACAGTGAGACCAATTAAGATATTACTAAAATCACAAGCAGCAGCAGAAGAAGTACTATATAGAAAAACGAAACTCAGAGAAACAGAAGGTTGCAAAGATATATAAAGAAAAATAGAAACGAGGAGGAAAGGAAGAGACACAATGAACTGGTGGCAGAAGCAAGAGAAAAAATAATGAAAGGTCAGAGGAGGAGAAGAAGGCATTTTTTGGAGAATTATAGGAGACAGGATAAGGAAATGGTATATAAAAGAGAAAGAAGAGAAAAGAATGGAGCAAGTTTAACTAAAAATGATAAGAACAAGAGATTAAAATGATGTATACAAACATAGATGGGATTTTATCTAGTAAATTAGAATTAAGAGATTACATAAAGAAAGAAGAACCAGATATTGTATGCCTGGTGGAAACAAAGTTAAATGAGGCAATAAAATAGACATAGATAAAAGGTATAATATATGGAGGAGAGAGAGTGGGTAAAGGAGGAGGAGGAGTCATGATGATGTTAAGGAAGGAGATAGTGGTAAATCAAGTGGAGTTTGGGAAGGAAAATCAGAAATACTGTATGTTAAGATGCATATTAACAAAAGGAGTTAACAATCATTGGAACATATGTGCCACCAAAACAAACTCATGGACTAACCAAGAATATAGAGACATGATAGATGACACAATAAGGAGTCTTACAAGAATCATTAAGGAAAGGAGAAAAGTGATATTGATAGGAGATTTCAACTGTAAGGAGGTAGACTGGGAAAATTATGAAAGTGGTATGGGGAAGATGCCTGGGAGATAGATTCCTGAACCTAATGATAGATAATTTGATGGTCCAAAGAGTAAAGGAAAACACAAGATTCAGAGGAAACGATGAGCCGGCAAGATTAGACCTAGTTTTTACAAGGGATATACCAATTAACGATGATATAAGATACAAGTGCCCATTGGGAAAGAGTGACCATGTAATATTAGAGATGGATATAGAAGAAGGAAAGGAAGATAGAGATGAATCATACAAAGGAGACCGATTAAATTACAGAAAGGCTGATATTGAGAATCTCAAGAACTATTTTAAAACGTAAACTGGGAGGAGATGGAAAACTCATTAACGGTTCAAGAGAAATATAACTTATTTTTGGAAATATACAAAACTGGGGTCAGGAATATGTTCCGAAATATAGACCTAAAGAAGAAGGAAAGAAAGATTGGTTTAATGCAAGATGTGCTAGGGCAAAGGAGAAACGAGATGGAGCATGGAAAAGGTGGAGAAGAAACAGAAATCCAGAAAATAAGGAAAACTTCAAAACAGCAAGAAATGAATATGCTAAGGTGAGAAAGGAAGAAGAAAAGAACTATGAAAAGGACATTGTCGAAAAATGTAAGGAACAACCAAAATTGTTCTACAGATTCATAAATGGAAAAATAAGACAAAAAGAAACAATAGAAAGGTTAAAAGGAGAAACGGAATGGTGGAAGACCCAAAAGTATGGCAGAACTGTTAAATAGTAAATTTCATGAGGTCTTTACTAAGGAATCCAAATTTGAAAGACCACAGGGTAATAGAGAGACTGTCTATATGAAAGAGATTAAAGTAACCAAGCTTGAAATAAAAAGTTGATGACGGAATTGGATGAGGAAAAGGCAATGGGACCGGATGAAGTCTCAGGCAGAATACTGAAAGAATGTAGGGAAGAACTAGCAAGTCCAATATACAACATCATAAAATGCTCAATAGAAAATGGAACAGTGCCAGTGGAGTGGAAAAGAGCTGAGGTGGTTCCCATATATAAGAGCGGAAGGAAGGAAGAACCTTTAAATTACAGACCGGTATCACTAACTAGTGTAATATGCAAGATGTGTGAAAAAGTAATAAAGAAGCAATGGATCGAGTTTCTTGAAGACAACAAAATATTATCAAATAGCCAATTTGGTTTTAGAAAAGGTCGGTCATGTGTGACAAATTTATTGAGTTTCTACTCTAGAATAGTTGATAAAGTACAAGAGAGAGAGGATGGGTTGACTGTATTTATTTAGATCTAAAAAAGGCTTTTGATAAAGTGCCACATGAAAGATTACTATGGAAGTTAGAGGAGAAGGGTGGCTTAAAAGGAAGCACATTGAGATGGATGAAGAATTACTTAAGGGGGAGAGAAATAAGGACGATAGTTAAAGATATGAAGTCCAAGTGGAGAACAGTAGACAGCGGAGTGCCACAGGGGTCAGTATTGGCACCAATACTTTTTCTCGTATATATAAATGACATGCCAGAGGGAGTGAACAGCTACATAAATCTGTTTGCGGACGATGCGAAACTGTGCAGAGTCATTAAACAAAAGAGGATTGTGAAATACTACAGGAAGACTTAAACAAGATCTGGAAATGGAGCAAAAATGGGAGATGGAATTCAATGTGGACAAAAGCCATGTCATGGAAATGGGAAAAGTGAAAGACGACCAGTGGGAATCTATAAGATGGGAGATGGAGTAGAACTAGAAAAAGTAAAAAGGAAAAGGACTTGGGAGTGACAATGGAAGAAAATAATCAACCGGTTAGCCATATTGATAGAATTTTCAGAGAGACATATAATTTGCTAAGGAATATTGGAGTAGCATTTCACTATATGGACAAGGAAATGATGAAGAAATTGATAAGTACTAAAATAAGACCTAGATTGGAATATGCAGGAGTTGTGTGGACTCCCATAAAAGAAACACATAAGAAAATTAGAGAGACTACAAAAATGGCTACAAGAATGGTTCCAGAATTTAAAGGGATGGCATATGAGGAGAGACTAAAGGCAATGGATCTACCAACCTTGGAGCAGAGAAGAGAGAGAGGATCTGATACAAGTTTATAAATTGATTAACGGAATGGATGAAGTGGATAATGAGAAACTGATCCTGAGAGAAGAATATGACTTTAGAAGCACAAGATCGCATAGTAAGAAACTAAGGAAGGGACGATGTCTGAGAGATGTTAAAAAATTTAGTTTCCCGCAAAGATGTGTTGAGACTTGGAACAGTTTGAGTGAGGAAGTGGTATCAGCAAAGAGTGTACATAGTTTTAAAGAAAAATTGGATAAGTGTAGATATGGAGACGGGACCACACGAGCATAAAGCCCAGGCCCTGTAAAACTACAACTAGGTAAATACAACTAGGTAAATACAGTTAGTTTATTGACAAAAAATTGGGTTACAGTAACAATCCTAATAATCATTATTAGTTTTTATTTTTATTTTTTATTTTATTTTTGTCCAAATGATCATGTAAAGCTTACGATAAGATTTTTGATCCATGTGGATTTATCAGTCCATATACCATGTATGCTAAGATACTGTTTCAAGACATATGGAAGTCAGGTGCGTCTTGGCATGACAAGTTGTCCCATGATTTAGAAGTAAGATTTGAAAAATGGGTAAGGAGTACTAGACACTTAAGTTCATTAGCTATAAGTAGACATTATTTTCCCTGTGTACCTTGGAAGAGCATTGAATTTCTTGAGATTCATGGGTTTGGGGATGCCTCAGAAAAGGGTTATAGGACTTGTGTATACCTAAGGCTGTGTCTTGATAGTACATGTAAAATTTCACTGGTTGTGTCCAAGAGTAGAGTAGCACCAATCAAGAAACTAACCCTGCCTAAGCTAGAACTGTTAGGAGCATTGTTTTGTGTCAGATTGGTGGTGTTTGTCAAGAATGCTGTGGATCTCAAGATCAAGACCTAAATGACATGCTGGACTGATTCCACTATTACCTTAGGATGGATAAAGAATGATACAAGTGTAAAAGATGCGTATGTAAATAACAGAGTTCGAGAGATTCAGCACCTAACACCTCCCAGTAATTGGTATTGCAGTGGGACAGAAAATCCAGCTGACCTGATAACCCGAGGGTTACTAGCAGAAAGCCTTCTCGGAAATTACTTATGGTTTAGTGGTCCTAAGTATTTGTCTGATCCCACATTTAGAATTGAGGAAAGTGATAGCTTAACTGCCAACACTGACACTATGAATAATGTACTGGAGGATAATTTAGCATGTTTAACTGTTCAGACTAGGACACCCACTTTTGACCTTGAACAATATAATGATCTTGACAAATCACTAAGAATTGTTGGATATGTTTTGAGATTCATATATAATTGTAGAAGTAAAATATTGGGATATGAGTTGAAAACCTGTAGATTTATGACTGAAGAACTAGAGATTGCTAAGTTAAGAATGATCTATGTAGTGCAGACAAGCCTTCCCAGATGAAATCAAGGCCATATCTCTTCCTAAGCAATTTAAACCCATTTCTTGATGAAAATGGTATTCTAAGGATCAAGGGTAGATTACAATTTTCTAACCTGACTTAACCTGACTTAAAACATCCCATCATTCTTCTTAAGAGCCATTTTTCTAAGTTGCTAGTACAATTTCAACATAAATTTCTAAAGCATGCAGGTGTAAACAGCATTGTGTCATCATTAAGAACTAGTTTTTGGGTGATAGGGTTAAGAAGATTGGCAAAGACGGTGGTAGGGGAGTGTTTGATTGTCGGAGGCACGACAGCCGTCCCTTGCAGTCAACCCGTTGCACCTTTACCTGATCTCTTGAGTTAACCCTGCACCTCCAATTGCAGTCACAGGAATAGATTTCACTGGTCCTTTATTTAATGCTAACCATCTAAGAAAGAAGTTGTATATTTTACTTTTTACCAGTGCTGTTGTTAGAGCAGTACATCTAGAACTCACAGAGTCCATATCATTGGTTGATTATATGCAGGCCATAAAGAGATTTGTTGCTTGTAGAGGGATTCCTACTGATTTCTATTCAGATAATGCAAAAACATTTGTTGCAGCCTCCACAGAAGTACAGAAGGTGTTTGGTCATCTAGCGCCTAGGTGGAAGTTCAATGTACCTAGATCTCCATGGTGGGGTGGGTGGTTTGAGAGGCTCATTGGTTCAGTCAAGTTAGCTTTAAGGAAGTCTTTGGGAGTTAAGTATGTAAGTCAGGCTGAATTAGAAACAATTCTTATAGAAATTGAATCAACTATTGACCTTTGTGAGTGATGACCCAGATTTTGCTCATTATCTAACTCCATCGCATTTTCTTCTTGGTAGGAACATTACATGTAGACCTTCTGATACTGATGAACCCTCTATTGTGAGTTCTGAAGACTTGTACAACAGAAAAAAAATAAGGAATCAGAAGTTAGAAAATTTTTGGAAGGTGTGGAGAACAGATTACATAGCTAATTTTCCCCCTGTAATAAAGGGTTTCAACCAGAAATGTAAAGTGGATGTTGGTAGTGTTGTACTCATTAGAAGAGACAATGTACCCAGACAACGGTGGCCCATCGGAGTGATTGTAAATGTGTATCCTGGTAGAGACGGCTTGATTCGCCGTGTTGATGTTAAGACAGGAAAGGATATTTTCAACAGAACTATACAAAACCTGCATGATTTAGAGATAAATCCTCATTTAGACACTGATGTAGTAAATCCTTCTGGACCAGTACTTCATGATAATGCACCACAAGATGATGTAAATTCAGGTGTAGCTAATGATGAAGACTGTACAAGATTATGATCCAGAGGAGGATAATGAGGTAGCTGTTTATACATCAAGAGGTCGGCTCATTAAGAGGCCTCACAAATTAGATTTATAAGTTGTACATTTATCATGTATGGTGGTTGGTCATGTTGGTATTTGTTTCTATGGATTATTGGATTATGGTAAGGTGTTGGATAATTATTGTATGACATATTTGGTTGGATAAGTTGCTTCGCCTTTTATGGTGGGGAGGATGTCAAATATTATATTCACCAGTAAATTGTTCTTGTTTACTTTAGTTAGGCGTGAAATGGAAACAGCTGACACCGTTTTCGTTGGAACGTTCCAATATTTTCTCAGCTTTAGCATTGCTTTAATTGTACCATTTACATTGGCTTAAATGAGGTTTCTTAGGGGTAGAAGAACCTTGTAATATTTATTTTTATATTTTTGGAGATACCTGTAGCCAAAATGCACTATAATACAAGATTATTTTATACATGTTTTGAGAAGTGTATAGAGAGACAATAATAGAAGCGCACACCATCAGCCGGCTGTTTTTCTTGGCCTTCACCTATTTCAAGATTTTAGAAAAGGAAATGTCCCATTCTGACAAATGTCATGAAACCTCTCTTTTAATAAGCTCAAGTCATAGGAAGATGGAAATGCAGAAGCAGGTAGGGAGTTCCAGAGTTTATACATAAACCAATTTGAAAGTGGTTGACTCCTCATTTCACTCAGCCATTCAGTAGTACAATACCATCACAAGAAGCAATGTGAAGACCAAGAGAGACAGCAGTGTTAATGCCCGTGTTAACAATAGTATTTCAAGTTTGTGAGGCATATCGTAAGGAGCATGCAGTATAGAACACACAAGTGATTATCTCCAAAGAAACGTCTATAAAATGCCTTGTGAAAAGCTACATCTTAGTTTGAAGAGTGACTATTTCCAGGGAAGGTATATATATTAAAAGAAAAAAAAAAAAAAAAAAAAAAAAATCAAGATTGGATGTTTATAGCAAGAAAACTTGTAAGGAAGTTTGCTATGATCTTCAGGGAAGATCTACAAAAAGCCCATAAAAGATGTCTCAAAATGAAATCTTGCTGCAATAAAAGCAAGGATGCATCTTCCAAGAAACACTGGACAGATGGCTACCTACTACATGAAGGACAATTGTTTACTTTTCCACTCAACCATGAAACTTATAGTAGTATTTATTTCACATCACCAAAAATAATCATAGCATCTTTGTATTTTTGTTTCTGTTTGTTTTCTTTTCCTATATAATCTATCACAGAGTTTATTTTTCCCACCACAGCTCACCCTATCCTATCTCGTATCCCACCACAGTTCACCCTATTTATCCTGTTTCCCACCACAACTCAACCTATTTATCCTGTATCTCACCACAGCTCACTCTATCCATCTAGTGTCCCACCACAGCACACCCTATGTATCTCGTGATCCCACAATCTATATCATAACCCATCACAGCTCACCCTATTTTTCTCATAACCCACCATACCTCACCTTTTCCTATCTTACCACACCTCTCCTGTGGATGGAAGTATAGAAGTACTGTATATAAACTGTGCTTAGCAAAAGGACACCTAACTTATCATAAATCTATAAGATTTAATAAGTGAGGTACTGTAGAGCAAAACCAATACAATCTCTTATACAAAACCTATCATTCAGAAAATACAAAAGGTAATCATAATCTATTCATAGTAAAAAAGTATTCCCATGATAATCATATCATAAACTCTAATAATATTTATTTATCATATGCTTCCTGTATACAAATGGAACTATTAAGTTTTATAGATTGAGCACTAAAGTTGATTGCTTATGAAATATTCTTCCAGCCCATGATACCATGATACTTTTGTACATATCTTCATTTACTGTATATTTGTTCATTGGGCTGGCATGTCAGGAGTTGTTTGAGCCACCTGTTTGTGTCACGTCATGCCACAAGTATGCTGGGCAAACCAGGTGAGGTGAGATTAGGTTAACCTTACCTGACCTAACCTAACATGATCTGATTACATAAAAATGATCAATAAACTTAAAAAAAACAACAACCTAGGTTACTAACCTGTAGCCAAATGACGTAGAGTAATTGCGAGTCGTTCCTCTGGTGTCACTGCCTTTCTCATGTTGGTATCCCTTTTGGTGATAGCAGGCCTAACAAGCTCAAGAAGCTCACACACACACACTGGTCAATGGAAGGATCAGAGACAACATGGGGAAATACACTATTGACACTGGCAATGGAAAATGTGTTAACTCAGTGGGTCAAAGAAGATACTAGGTTTGGAGGAGAGGGAGCATCGTCAAGACTGGACTTGGTCTTTAGTACAGAGCCAATGGTCATTGAGGAGATGAGGGTGGAGTGCCCTTTAGCAAAGAGTGATCATGCAGTTTTGGAGTTCAAGGTGATAGACGAAGAGAAATCTAGAAGAAATGAAGAATATAAAGTGGGAAGATGGAATTATGCCAAGACAGATTTTGGAAACCTAAAGAAATTCTTTCAAGAGACAAATTGGATGAAATTCAAGAGTGCTAAGGAGCAAATGAAAAGTGGAAGGAATTTATAAAAATATACAAAGAAGGTGAGAAAAATTTGTACCAATAAGACAACATAGAGAAGTTGGAAAGCAGGACTGGTTTAACGATAGATGTGAAAAGGCTAGAACAAGAAAAGAGGATGCATGGAAGAGGTGGAGAAGGAAAAGACGGATTAAGCAGTGGGAAAGTTACAAAAGAGCAAGAAATGAATATGTGTTGATTAGAAGAGAAGAAAGAAAGAAACAAGAAAAGGATATAATTGATAAATGTAAAGACCAACCAAGGCTTTTTACAGACATGTGAACAACAACATCAAAAATAGAGAAAGTATTGAAAGTTTAGAAGTAAATGGAGTATACAGTGAAGATCCCAGGAAATGGCAGAGGCTATGAATGGATGCTTTCGGAAGGTATTCACAAAGGAGACTGCTTTTGACAAACCACTGGTAATGGAACAGAAAGGGATTATGAAGGAGTTTCAAGTAACGGTGGAGGAGATCAAGAACATGATGGGGAGTTTAGAAGTGAGAAAAGCTGTGGGACCTGATGGGGTATCAGGATGGATTTTAAGAGAATGCAGGAGCAATTGGCAGAAAAAGTTTGTGAAGTAATTGATGCCTCATTAAGGGAAGGCGTAGTGCCCCAAGACTGGAAAAGAGCTAACATTGTCCCAATCTATAAATCAGGTAACAAGAGAGACCCATTGAACTATAGACCAGTGTCACTTACAAGTGTGGTAGCTAAGATGTGTGAGAGGGTGGTGAAGACTAGATGGACAGACTTCTTGGAGAAAATGACATACTTTGTGAGTGTCAATTTGGTTTTAGGAAAGGGCGTTCATGCACGACAAACCTGATATGTTACTATTCGAGGGTGATAGATGTAATACAGGAAAGAGATGGTTGGGCTGATGGAATATATCTGGATTTAAAAAAGGCCTTTGATAAGGTACCACACCAGAGACTGATCTGGAAACTTGAAATGGTAGGAGGAGTGCATGGCAGTTTACTAAAATGGATGGAAGACTTTTGGTAGGAAGAGAAATGAGAACAATAATTAAGGACAGACCATCAGAATGGGGATTGGTGGAGAGTGGAGTTCCACAGGGATCAGTGTTGGCACCAGTAATGTTCGCAGTCTACATAAATGACATGGTGGATGGGGTGTCCAGTTATGTGAGCCTATTTGCAGACGATGCAAAATTGTTAAGAAAAGTGAGATGTGACAAAGATTGCGAACTACTCCAGGAAGACTTGGACAGAATATGGAAATGGAGCTGTACATGGCAAATGGAGTTCAACACGACAAAATGCAAGAAAATAGAGTTTGGCAAGAGTGAAAGAAGAATCAGGAGTATGTACAAGATAGGAAATGAAGACATAAAACCAGTCATGAAGAAAAGACCTTGGGGTGACAATTACCAATGACCTATCGCCAGAGAGACATATAAACAAAATAATTGGAGAAGTATTGAACTTATTGAGGAACATAAGAGTGGCGTTCGTATATCTAGATGAAGAAATGATGAAGAAAATAATTACTGCAATGATAAGACCGAGGCTTGAATATGCAACAATACAGTGGGCTCGAACTTAAAGAAACACATAAGGAAACTAGAGAAAGTACAGAGGGCTGCAACAAAATGGTGCCTGACTTAAGAGATTTGACTTATGAAGACAGACTGAAAAGAATGCAACTTCCAACCCTGGAAAACAGAAGAGAAAGGGGAGACCTGATAGCAATATACAGAGTGATGATTGGCATGGAAAAATGGATAGGGAAGATCTGTGTATGTGGAATGGAAGAATGTCGAGAGGGCATGGGAAAAACTAAAATGGCCACTTATAGGAGAGATGTGAAAAATATAGCTTCCCTCATAGAAGGGTGGAAGCATGGAATAGTTTAGACGTGGAAGTGGTCAACGCAAGGAATATTCATGATTTTAAGAAAAGCTGGACATTAATAGATATGGAGACGGGACAACACGAGCATAGCTCTTTTCCGTATGTTACAATTAGGTAAATACAATTAGGTAAATACACACACACACACACACACACACACACACACACACACACACACACACACACACACACACACACACACAGTTTGAGGCTCATATTGATAAGATGTTTGAAGAAACGATAATTTGATAAAAATATTGGATTAGTCTTCCATTATATGGATAAAGATATGATGAAGAAATTAATTAGTAGGAATTAGACCAAGATTGGAATATGCTGGAGTGGTTTGGTCCCCTTAAAAAGAAGCATACAAGGAAGTTGGAGAGATTGCAGAGAATGGCAACAAAAATGGTTGAATTGGCAGAAATGACCTATGAGGAGAGATTAAAAGAAATTAATTTGCTTACCTTGAAACAAAGAAGAGAAAAGGAGATTTAATACAGGTTTATAGACTGTTGAAGGACTGGATGAAGTGGATAATGAGCAAATGATGTTGAGAGAGGAAAACTTAAATAGAACTAGAGATCACATAGTAAAAGATAGCCAAGGAATATGTTGAAGGATGTGAAGAAATATAGTTTCCCAAAAAGATGTGTGGAGGTGTGGAATGGTTTGAGTGAGGAGGTGGTGTCAGAGAGTGTGCATAGTTTTAAAGGAAAGTTGGATGTGTGTAGATATGGAGAGGGGACAGAGTAGAAAGGCCCTGAAAAATTACAACTAGGTGAATACAACTGGTGAATACACACACAAAACACACAGCACAGGAAGAAAGGACTAAAGAAACTTACATATGAGCGAAATGTAATGTATTCCAACATAAATGGAGTGATATCGGGATTTTAGAACTCAACGATTACTTGAGGGACAAGAACCCAGATATTGTGGGTCTTACTGAAACAAAACTGAGAGGGGAGAAGACCTGATGAAGGTTGGAGAAGGAAATATAACGTTTGGAAAAGAAATAGAGTAGGTAAGATGGGAGGAGGAGTGATGTTGCTGGTTAAAAAGATATAAAGGTGGATCAAGTGAAAAAGGTATGGGAAAGGCAGAAGTGCTAAAGATCAGAGCAGAAACTAATGAAGGAAAAAGAGGCACTACATAGTGGTGTACGTACCACCTAAGACAAATGCATGGTCAGTACAGGAATATGAAGAAATGATAAGTGATACAGGAACATGTCTGGAAGAAATGTTGGGTGGCTGTGAACGAACTATAATGATGGGAGATTTTAATTGTAAAGAGGTGTGTTGGGAGGACTGGTCAATGGAAGGATCAGAGACAACATGGGGAAATACACTATTGACACTGGCAATGGAAAATGTGTTAACTCAGTGGGTCAAAGAAGATACTAGGTTTGGAGGAGAGGGAGCATCGTCAAGACTGGACTTGGTCTTTAGTACAGAGCCAATGGTCATTGAGGAGATGAGGGTGGAGTGCCCTTTAGCAAAGAGTGATCATGCAGTTTTGGAGTTCAAGGTGATAGACGAAGAGAAATCTAGAAGAAATGAAGAATATAAAGTGGGAAGATGGAATTATGCCAAGACAGATTTTGGAAACCTAAAGAAATTCTTTCAAGAGACAAATTGGATGAAATTCAAGAGTGCTAAGGAGCAAATGAAAAGTGGAAGGAATTTATAAAAATATACAAAGAAGGTGAGAAAAATTTGTACCAATAAGACAACATAGAGAAGTTGGAAAGCAGGACTGGTTTAACGATAGATGTGAAAAGGCTAGAACAAGAAAAGAGGATGCATGGAAGAGGTGGAGAAGGAAAAGACGGATTAAGCAGTGGGAAAGTTACAAAAGAGCAAGAAATGAATATGTGTTGATTAGAAGAGAAGAAAGAAAGAAACAAGAAAAGGATATAATTGATAAATGTAAAGACCAACCAAGGCTTTTTACAGACATGTGAACAACAACATCAAAAATAGAGAAAGTATTGAAAGTTTAGAAGTAAATGGAGTATACAGTGAAGATCCCAGGAAATGGCAGAGGCTATGAATGGATGCTTTCGGAAGGTATTCACAAAGGAGACTGCTTTTGACAAACCACTGGTAATGGAACAGAAAGGGATTATGAAGGAGTTTCAAGTAACTGTGGAGGAGATCAAGAACATGATGGGGAGTTTAGAAGTGAGAAAAGCTGTGGGACCTGATGGGGTATCAGGATGGATTTTAAGAGAATGCAGGAGCAATTGGCAGAAAAAGTTTGTGAAGTAATTGATGCCTCATTAAGGGAAGGCGTAGTGCCCCAAGACTGGAAAAGAGCTAACATTGTCCCAATCTATAAATCAGGTAACAAGAGACCCATTGAACTATAGACCAGTGTCACTTACAAGTGTGGTAGCTAAGATGTGTGAGAGGGTGGTGAAGACTAGATGGACAGACTTCTTGGAGAAAAATGACATACTTTGTGAGTGTCAATTTGGTTTTAGGAAAGGGCGTTCATGCACGACAAACCTGATATGTTACTATTCGAGGGTGATAGATGTAATACAGGAAAGAGATGGTTGGGCTGATGGAATATATCTGGATTTAAAAAAGGCCTTTGATAAGGTACCACACCAGAGACTGATCTGGAAACTTGAAATGGTAGGAGGAGTGCATGGCAGTTTACTAAAATGGATGGAAGACTTTTGGTAGGAAGAGAAATGAGAACAATAATTAAGGACAGACCATCAGAATGGGGATTGGTGGAGAGTGGAGTTCCACAGGGATCAGTGTTGGCACCAGTAATGTTCGCAGTCTACATAAATGACATGGTGGATGGGGTGTCCAGTTATGTGAGCCTATTTGCAGACGATGCAAAATTGTTAAGAAAAGTGAGATGTGACAAAGATTGCGAACTACTCCAGGAAGACTTGGACAGAATATGGAAATGGAGCTGTACATGGCAAATGGAGTTCAACACGACAAAATGCAAGAAAATAGAGTTTGGCAAGAGTGAAAGAAGAATCAGGAGTATGTACAAGATAGGAAATGAAGACATAAAACCAGTCATGAAGAAAAAGACCTTGGGGTGACAATTACCAATGACCTATCGCCAGAGAGACATATAAACAAAATAATTGGAGAAGTATTGAACTTATTGAGGAACATAAGAGTGGCGTTCGATATCTAGATGAAGAAATGATGAAGAAAATAATTACTGCAATGATAAGACCGAGGCTTGAATATGCAACAATACAGTGGGCTCGAACTTAAAGAAACACATAAGGAAACTAGAGAAAGTACAGAGGGCTGCAACGAAAATGGTGCCTGACTTAAGAGATTTGACTTATGAAGACAGACTGAAAAGAATGCAACTTCCAACCCTGGAAAACAGAAGAGAAGGGAGACCTGATAGCAATATACAGAGTGATGATTGGCATGGAAAAATGGATAGGGAAGATCTGTGTATGTGGAATGGAAGAATGTCGAGAGGGCATGGGAAAAAACTAAAATGGCCACTTATAGGAGAGATGTGAAAAATATAGCTTCCTCATAGAAGGGTGGAAGCATGGAATAGTTTAGACGTGGAAGTGGTCAACGCAAGGAATATTCATGATTTTAAGAAAAAGCTGGACATTAATAGATATGGAGACGGGACAACACGAGCATAGCTCTTTTCCCGTATGTTACAATTAGGTAAATACAATTAGGTAAATACACACACACAGACCCAAAAAGTATGGCAGAACTATTAGATAATAAATTCCAGGAGGTCTTTAATAAGGAATCCAAATTTTAAAGGCCACAGGGTAATAGAGAGACCGTCTATATGAAAGAGGTTAAAGTAACCAAGCTTGACATAAAAGAGTTAATGAAGGACAATGGGACCGGATGAAGTCTCAGGCAGAATACTGAAACAATGTAGGGAAGAACTAGCAAGTCCTATATACAACATCATAAAATGCTCAATAGAAAATGGAACAGTACCAGTAGAATGGAAAAGAGCTGAGGTGGTTCCCAAATATAAGAGCAGATGGAAAGGAAAAATCTTTAAATTACAGACCAGTATCACTAACTAGTGTAACATGCAAGATGTGTGAAAGAATAATAAAGAAACAATGGATCGAGTTCCTTGAAGACAACAAATTAATATCAAATAGCCAATTTTGTTTTAGAAAAAGACAGTCGTGTGTAACTAATTTACTGAATTTCTACTCTATAATAGTTGATAGAGTGCAAAAGAGAGAGGGATGGGTTGAATGTATTTATTTGGATTTAAAAAAGGGGTTTGACAAAGTGCCACATGCAAGATTACTGTGGAAGTTAGAGGAGAAGGGTGGCTTAAAAGGAAGCACATTGAGATGGATGGAAAGTTATTTGAGGGGGAGAGAAATAAGGACAGTAGTTAAAGATATGAAGTCCAAGTGGAGAGCAGTAGAAGGCAGAGTGCCACAGTGGTCAGTATTGGCACCAATACTTTTTCTCATATATATAAACGACATGCCAGAAGGAGTGAACAGCTACATGAATCTGTTTGCGTATTATAAGAAACTGTGCAGAGTTATAAAGCAAAAAGAGGATTGTGAAATACTGCAGGAAGACCTATATAAGATCGGGAAATGGAGCAAAAAGTGGGAAATGGAATTCAATGTGGACAAAAGCCATGTCATGGAAATGGGAAAGAGTGAAAGACGACCCATTGGAATCTATAAGATGGGAGATGGAGTACAACTGGAGAAAGTAAAAAAGGAAAAGGACTTAGGAGTGACGATGGAAGAAAACAATCAACCGGTAAGCCATATTAATAAAATTTTCAGAGAGACATATAATTTGCTAAGGAATATTAGAGTAGCATTTCACTACATGGACAAAGAAATGATGAAGAAATTTATAAGTACTATGATAAGACCCGGATTGGAATATGCAGGAGTAGTGTGGACTCCTCATAAAAAGAAACACTTAAGGAAGTTGGAGAGACTACAAAAAATGGCTACAAGAATGGTTCCAGAATTTGAAGGGATGACATATGAGGAGAGACTAAAGGCTATAGATCTACCAAGCCTGGAACAGAGAAGGGAGAGAGGGGATCTGATACAAGTTTATAAATTGATCAACGGAATGGACCAAGTGGATAATGAGAAACTGATCCTGAGAGAAGAATATGACATTTGAATCACAATGGCGAAGGCGTTGGATACTCTTCCTGAGATTGTGGAGGACAATGAAATGAGTGAGAATGATGAGAGTGGTAGTTTTTTTTTTTTTTTTTTTAACGTAAGGAAGAGGGCCAGCCAAGGGCAAAAAAAAAGAAAGTTAGAAAAAAGCCCATTTGAGCGCTGGCTCTCCAAAGAGTAGAAAAAGTGCCAAAACCGTCAGCCAGAATTAGGGGAGCAAATGCCTCGATACCACCCTCTTAAAAGAAGACAAGTTGTAGGAATTTGGAAATACAGATGCAGGGAGGGAGTTCCAGAGTTTACCAGTGAAAGGGATGAATGATTGAGCGTACTGGTTAACTCTTGCATTAGAGAGTTGGACAGAATAGGGATGAGAGGAAGAAGAAAGCCTTGTGCAGCGTGGCTGCAGGAGGAGGGGAGGCATGCAGTTAGCAAGATCAGAAGAACAGTTAACATGAAAATAGCGATAAAATATAGAAAGGGATGCAACATTTCGACGGTGAGAAAGAGACTGAAGACAGTTAGTCAGAGGAGAGGAGTTGATGAGACGAAGAGCTTTCGATTCCACCCTATCAAGCAAAGCTGTGTGACTGGAACCCCCCCAAACATGCGAAGAGTACTCCATACAGGGACGGATAAGGCCCTTATACAGAGTAAGCAGTTGGAGGGGCGAGAAAAACTGGCGGAGACGCCTCAGAACACCTAACTTCATAGAAGCTGTTTTAGCAAGAAATGAGATGTGAAGTTTCCAGTTAAGATTATGAGCAAAGGACAGACCAAGGATATTCATTGTGGAAGAGGAAGACAGTTGAGTGACATTGAAGAAGAGGGGACAGTTGTCTGGAAGGTTGTGTCGAGTTGATAGATGGAGGAATTGAGTTTTTAAGGCATTGAAAACTGCTAGATTTTTTCTGCCCCAATCGGAAATTTTAGAAAGATCGGAAGTTAGGCGTTCCGTGGCGTCCCCGTGTGATCTGTTGATTTCCTGAAGGGTTGGACGTCTCTGAAAGAACGTGGAAAGATGTAGGGTGGTATCATCAGCGTAGGAGTGGATAGGGCAAGAAGTTTGGTTAAGAAGGTCATTAATGAATAATAGAAAGAGAGTGGGTGACAGGACAGAACCCTGAGGAACACCACTATTAATAGGTTTAGGAGAAGAACAGTAACCGTCTACCACAGCAGCAATAGAGCGGTCGGAAAGGAAACATGAGATAAAGTTGCAGAGAGAAGGATAGAAGCCGTAAGAGGGCAGTTTTGAAATCAAAGCTTTATGCCAGACTCTATCAAAAGCTCTTTTTGATATGTCTAACGCAACAGCAAAAGTTTCACCGAAATCTCTAAAATAGGATGACCAAGACTCAGTAAGGAAAGCCAGAAGATCACCAGAAGAGCGACCTTGATGGAAGCCATACTGGCGATCAGACAGAAGATTGTGAAGTGACAGATGTTTGAGAATATTCCTATTCAGGATAGATTCAAAAACTTTAGACAAGCAAGAGATTAAAGCTATAGGACGGTAGTTTGAAGGGTTAGAATGGTCACCCTTTTTAGGAACAGGCTGAATGTAGGTGAACTTCCAGCAGGAAGGAAAGGTAGAAGTTGATAGACAAAGTTGGAAGAGTTTGACCAGGTAAGGTGCAAGCACAGAAGCACAGTTTTTGAGAACAATAGGAGGGACCCTATCAGGTTCATAAGCCTTCCGAGGGTTTAGGCCAGCAAGGGCATGGAAAACATCATTACAAAGAATTTTGATTGTAGACATGAAATAGTCAGAGGGAGGAGGAGAGGGAGGGACAAGCCCAGATTCGTCCAAGGTGGAGTTGTGAGCAAAGGTTTGAGAAAAGAGTTCAGCTTTAGAGACAGAAGAGATGGCAGTGGTGCCATCAGGATGAAATAAAGGAGGGAAAGATGAAGAAGTGAAGTTATTTGAGATGTTTTTGGCTAGATGCCAGAAGTCACGAGGAGAGTTTGAGTTTGAAAGATTTTGACATTTCCTATTTATGAAAGAGTGTTTGGCAAGTTGAAGAACAGACTTGGCATGATTCCGGGCAGAGATATAAAGTGCAAGAGATTCAGGAGATGAAAGGCTCAAGTACCTTTTGTGGGCAACCTCTCTATCATGTATAGCACGAGAACAGGCTGAGTTAAACCAAGGTTTAGAAGGTTTAGGTTGAGAAAAAGAATGAGGAATGTACGCCTCCATGCCAAATACTAACACCTCTGTTATGCGTTCAGCACAAAGAGATGGAGTCTGATGTGTCGGAAGGTGATTTGGCTCAGTTGTTTGAACCACCTTTACCTATTCCCCTTAGTGATGTTGATATGAATAAGTTTAGAAAGTTACAGTTGAATGATCCACAAATTGTACCACTTAAAAACACTGCAGTGGAGGAAAATTTACTTGAAAGTGAAAATTATGTATTTTATGAGATGTGTGGTTTATTATGGAGGAGATATAGACCTCCTCATGTTAATGTTGATGACGAGACTTGGGATTTTCATTAACTTGTAGTCCCACAGCAATGCTGCCATCAGCTGCTAGAAATAGCCCATTCTGGACATCTTGGAGTTCGCAAGACCTTACAACGACTGAGAGCACACTTCTACTGGAAACACATGAAGGTGGATGTCACTTGCTTTGTCAAGGAGTGCTATCCCTGTCAAGTCGCTGGAAAGCCTAACCAGCCGGTGCCCGTGAGTCCTCTAAAACTTATACCTGTTATAAAAAACCCCTTTGAGAGCATTCTAGTAGACATTGTGGGGCCCTTACCAAAACATCTTCAGGGCATAGTTATCTCCTTACAATTCTTGATTCTGTAACTAGATATCCATGCCAAGGTAGTGGTTAGGGAGCTTCTGCATTTCTTTACAAGGTTTGGGCTACCATTGGAAGTACAATCAGACCAGGGCACAAACTTTGTCTAAACTGTTTGAGGAAAGCTTGAAGGAGTTAGGTATAGCACATGTTGTCTCTAGTGCATATCACCCTCAGTCACAGGGTGCCCTTAAATGCTACCACCAGACATTGAAGGCAATGATACGAAAATTCTGTGAGGAGACAGGACAGGATTGGGATAAAGGGATTCCCTTTCTTTTATTTGCAACCAGAGATGTGCCCACAGAATCTCTAGGTTTGTCCCCACATGAATTGATTTTTGAACCTTTGACGTTAGTGAAAGAAAGGTGGAGTGGGGCCGTGGGACCTCCTCCTCCTAGTGTGCTGAAATATGTCATTGACTTTAAGGAACGACTTGCACAGGGCTTAAAAGTAGCACATGCTAACCTAACTCAGGCTAAAAATAACATGAAGGAATGGTATGATAAGAAAGCATGGGAGAGATCTTTCCAGGGAATGATGAAGTATTAGTGCTGTTACCATTCCAGGGTCATCCTTTATCTGCAAAGTTTTCAGGACCCTATAAGAGTATGCAAGCGAGTGGGTGAGACGGATTATTTAGTGGAAACACCTGATAGGCGCAAATCTCATCAACTTTGTCATGTGAACATGTTGAAGCCCTATCACCATCCCCAACCTTTACCAAGTATTGCTTGTAGTTTGATCCAGGTTGAAGGTGATACTGGAAGTGATGAAATTAACCTTGCATGACACAGTGGTCGGAGGAGAATAGTGATGCTTTATCTCAGTTAAGTGAGAAGTTGTCACACCACTTCTTCCCAGACTAGTGAACTGGTGTCACTTATACAAAAGTATCCATTTGTTTTTGGTGATTCAGCTGGATAAACTAACCTAACTTTCCATGATATAGACGTGAGAGTCTCTAGACCTATTAAGGTGGTAATTCGATGACTCGATATCAATATCGGTTTTTTGGCTCTCCCATTGCTATTTTTCACCGAATTCAATAATATTTATACACAAGGTGTACGTTTATGGTGTACGTCTTCAGTGTTAATTTGGTACACAAATGTGGCGTAGTTTTTTTGCAATAAATATTTTTTCGGCGATAAGAAAATAATTCAAAATACCATTATAAAATCAAAACTAATAACAGTGTGGCAATTTCCTCTTAACCACATATAATATACATAACAACAAATAAATGTTAGCATCGGCATACACATAACCTATGTTATAACAATTTCATTACACGCCAAATTGTTACCTTTTTCATCAAAAATTTGAGTTTATAAGCCTGTTGTAAATTTATTTGAGTGAGTTCATGCATTATCATGCTGGCATTTGTTAAGATGAGGTTGTTGATCATTTTGCTGCAAAAATTTTTGAAATTGACCAATTACTGAAAAAGTTATTCAACAGTATATGCTGAAAACTGAAAGTCGAGAAAACGCATTTTCTGTGAACATCTTCAAAACCCCACATAACTCGCTTCCTCACTGGGCAACGGTTTCCTAGCAGGTGGGCTTTAAGATAGGAGGTACCCTAAAAAGTATCCCCTTTAGCCCATAAATTCCCGTGAAAAGCCCACATGGTATAAAAAAAAAAAAAACTCACTCCAATATGTACCAAACTCAGATATGTACTTACATAATCCCTTGACAACTGCTTGGAGGCTGGTAGTGGCTGTTTAGATAGTTTCAGGCCATGTTACATCATGGCCTTACACGTGGCATTGTCACAATTTGGGAACCCAACACGTGTAAAATACGATCAACAGGTAGGCTGCACGCACGCGCACTCCTAAGGCTGTATCGATTGGTACTGAGGAGTAGCGTCTTCCTCACCCTCACTGCCTGATACTAAACTATCGTACATCACGCAAAAATAAATAAAACAGCTCAAAAAAAAATAAATACAAGCAAAACAAAGACTAGAAGAAAAAGGGGCGTATGCACGCTTGGGTATTGAACGGGCTGGCCCTTTAAACCCGCCATTACCAGGTAAGCAGTGCGTTATGTGCCTGGCAACTTCGGCCATGGCTTCCCTCTCCAGAGACGAACCCAAGTACCATGTTTCCAAATTTTCAATTTTTTTGACCAAATTAACGAATTTCCACCTTAAACTACCCCTCTATAGAATTCATCCCAGTTGACATCAGGCCATGCAGGATGAGATACAGTACATGTTTGACCGTGGCCTCATAACACCATGTATTAGTGAGCAGTCCTCACCAGTAACGTTAGTTCCTAAGCCTGACGGCACATTCTGATTTTGTGTGGATTATCGGAAAGTGAATTCCCTCACTAAGGCAGACAATTATCCCTTGCCGCGAGTGGATGCATGTATTGATGCCATCGGCAGGGCTGGATTCATCATAACGCTAGATCTCATGAAGGGCTACTGGTAAATACCACTGACAGAGAGGGCTAAAGAAATCTCCACTTTTGTAACCCCTCAGGGTACTTATAGATTTGAAGTTATGCCTTATGGGCTTAAGAACGCCCCAGCTACATTCCAACGTCTTATGAACAAGTTAGTAGCAGGCATTGATAATTGTGCAGTGTACATTGATGATCTTACTATCTATACTGACACATGGGAACAACACTTATTGCAGTTGGAAAAAGTGTTGGCTAGCTTGGCAGAGGCTTCTCTAGTATTGAATTTGAAAAAAAAATGTGAGTTTGTCAAAGCATATGTACAGTATCTAGGATACATTGTAGGTCAGAGTAAAGTTTGCCCACCTCGTAGTAAAGTGGAGGCTATTGCAAAAATTCCTCATCCAGCGCAGAAGAGGGATTTGCAACGTTTCTTAGGTATGATAGGATATTACAAGAGATTTGTATCTAACTTTTCTGATGCCACTGCTCCCCTTACTGAATTGTTGAAGAAAGGGAAAAAGTTTCAGTGGACTCCTGAATGTGAACATGCTTTTCAGACTGTCAAAAGTTTACTCACTAATCGCCCCATCTTACATTCTCCAGATTTTCAGCATTCATTTAAATTAGCAACAGACGTGAGTGATGTGGGAGCTGGTGCTGTCTTGTTACAAGCTGACCAGAATGATGTAGATCACCCCATTTGTTACTTTAGCAGGAAATTTAATACTGTTCAACAAAATTACTCTGTGGTGGAGAAGGAGCTTCTAGCACTTATTTTGGCTCTGCAATTCTTTTTAGCTTATCTTCCTCCTTCTGGTCCAGTTATAACTGTTTATACAGACCACCACCCTCTGAAGTTTTTGGATAAATAAAAAAAAAAAAAAAAAAAAAAAAAAAATCAGCGTCTTACCAGATGGAGTTTGCTATTGCAAGAGTACAACTTAGTTGTAAAGCATGTAAAAGGAGTACATAATGTCCTGGCTGACGGTCTATCAAGAGTTTAGCCAGGTCTCTCTCTGTTTCTGAGCCAAATGTGGGCATGTTACGACTGTCAGATATTAATATATTGTAATGTATTTTAGGTTAAGGTGTGATGGCATCCTGACAGTAATGTTTTCGTTGTATATTATTGTAATGCTCTCAGGACGGCCTTTCTTTATATATATATATATATATATATATATATATATATATATATATATATATATATATATATATATATATATATATATATTATTTACCCATTTATTATTTCATTGTATATTATGTTCGTATTTCGTGATTCATATGTATATATTGTATTACTGTACTTATATACTTCGAGTGGAAGCGGCTGCTTGTCGGAAATTTTAGAGTGTGGTGACGTCACATCTTTGTTATTCTTTGTGAGAGAGCAAGTTGATCGTGCCTGGCCCAATCAGATCACGTTAGGATAACGCCCTCTGGCAGACTAGAGTGTTTAACCAATGGGTGCTCAGATTACATATGTTACTTGTTACTTACTTGTTACTTGGGGTGTTTGTTCAAGGCTCTGCTCCACTGCGAGGCAGCGCTCAGCAAAGCCTTCCTCAAAAGCAACTAACATCTATAATTGTCTTTGATTTCCATGCTGTTAAAATCATAAACTTCCTTGAACACATATGTCTTCAATTTCTTTTTGAAGATATCGATCCTGGCACAATCTTTGATATCACTTGGCAGTTTATTGTAAATCCTTGGTGCGCATCTTGCAAGTGCTCGACATCCCATGTCAAGGTTATTTCTTGGCTGATGTAGTCTGTATGGGTCTACATCGTGTCTCAGCTCCATCGTAGTGTCATGGTGGAATGTTTCCAGTAAGTTCCACAAGTAATCAGGTTTTCCAGACTGTAATGCCTGATGAGTCATAACACTAATCTTGTACTCAATTCGTGCTTTAATTGGCAGCCAATGCAGATCTATCAATACAGGTGTTATCCTCTCACGAGGAGAGACACCTGTAATTAGTCTGGCAGCTCTGTTCATGACAAGCTGTAAGTCTTTTAAAAAGATACTTAGGCAGTTCATAATACAGAGAATTGCAGTAATCCAGTTTGCTTATCACATGATTATGAACCAGCATCTTTGTAGTTTTCTCATCCAAGTATTTTCTGATAAAACCTATATTTTCAGATGGTATCTTGTCGTCTTAACCACCTGCCATATTTGATCTTTCATAGATAAATGACAGTCCAATAATACTCCTTCACTGTATCACGAACACCCAAACTGTTACCATCAGTATATAATGTGGACATATCAATCCTCTTTAAGTCCTTATTCTTACCCACTATCAAACATTCAGTTTTGTCTTGATTAAGTTTCAACTGCTTGGATTCCATCCATCTACCAACATCATCCATAATAAGTTTTATCTTTCCTTCAACATTATCTACATTGTTCAAGGTCATGTAAAACTGTGTGTCATCAGCAAACAGCTTATTTACCCATTTATTATTTCATTGTATATTATGTTCGTATTTTGTGATTCATATGTATATATTGTATTACTGTACTTATATACTTCGAGTGGAAGCGGCTGCTTGTCGGAAATTTTAGAGCATGGTGACGTCACATCTTTGTTATTCTTTGTGAGAGAGCAAGTTGATCGTGCCTGGCCCAATCAGATCACGTTAGGATAACGCCCTCTGGCAGACTAGAGTGTTTAACCAATGGGTGCTCAGATTACATATGTTACTTGTTACTTACTTGTTACTTGGGGTGTTTGTTCAAGGCTCTGCTCCACTGCGAGGCAGCGCTCAGCAAAGCCTTCCTCAAAAGCAACTAACATCTATAATTGTCTTTGATTTCCATGCCATTAAAATCATAAACTTCCTTGAACACATATGTCTTCAATTTCTTTTTGAAGATATCGATCCTGGCACAATCTTTGATATCACTTGGCAGTTTATTGTAAATCCTTGGTGCGCATCTTGCAAGTGCTCGACATCCCATGTCAAGGTTATTTCTTGGCTGATGTAGTCTGTATGGATCTACATCGTGTCTCAGCTCCATCGTAGTGTCATGGTGGAATGTTTCCAGTAAGTTCCACAAGTAATCAGGTTTTCCAGACTGTAATGCCTGATGAGTCATAACACTAATCTTGTACTCAATTCGTGCTTTAATTGGCAGCCAATGCAGATCTATCAATACAGGTGTTATCCTCTCACGAGGAGAGACACCTGTAATTAGTCTGGCAGCTCTGTTCATGACAAGCTGTAAGTCTTTTAAAAAGATACTTAGGCAGTTCATAATACAGAGAATTGCAGTAATCCAGTTTGCTTATCACATGATTATGAACCAGCATCTTTGTAGTTTTCTCATCCAAGTATTTTCTGATAAAACCTATATTTTTCAGATGGTATCTTGTCGTCTTAACCACCTGCCATATTTGATCTTTCATAGATAAATGACAGTCCAATAATACTCCTTCACTGTATCACGAACACCCAAACTGTTACCATCAGTATATAATGTGGACATATCAATCCTCTTTAAGTCCTTATTCTTACCCACTATCAAACATTCAGTCTTGTCTTGATTAAGTTTCAACTGCTTGGATTCCATCCATCTACCAACATCATCCATAATAAGTTTTATCTTTCCTTCAACATTATCTACATTGTTCAAGGTCATGTAAAACTGTGTGTCATCAGCAAACAGTTTATTTACCCATTTATTATTTCATTGTATATTATGTTCGTATTTCGTGATTCATATGTATATATTGTATTACTGTACTTATATACTTCGAGTGGAAGCGGCTGCTTGTCGGAAATTTTAGAGCATGGTGACGTCACATCTTTGTTATTCTTTGTGAGAGAGCAAGTTGATCGTGCCTGGCCCAATCAGATAACGTTAGGATAACGCCCTCTGGCAGACTAGAGTGTTTAACCAATGGGTGCTCAGATTACATATGTTACTTGTTACTTACTTGTTACTTGGGGTGTTTGTTCAAGGCTCTGCTCCACTGCGAGGCAGCGCTCAGCAAAGCCTTCCTCAAAAGCAACTAACATCTATAATTGTCTTTGATTTCCATGCTGTTAAAATCATAAACTTCCTTGAACACATATGTCTTCAATTTCTTTTGAAGATATCGATCCTGGCACAATCTTTGATATCACTTGGCAGTTTATTGTAAATCCTTGGTGCGCATCTTGCAAGTGCTCGACATCCCATGTCAAGGTTATTTCTTGGCTGATGTAGTCTGTATGGATCTACATCGTGTCTCAGCTCCATCGTAGTGTCATGGTGGAATGTTTCCAGTAAGTTCCACAAGTAATCAGGTTTTCCAGACTGTAATGCCTGATGAGTCATAACACTAATCTTGTACTCAATTCGTGCTTTAATTGGCAGCCAATGCAGATCTATCAATACAGGTGTTATCCTCTCACAAGGAGAGACGCCTGTAATTAGTCTGGCAGCTCTGTTCATGACAAGCTGTAAGTCTTTTAAAAAGATACTTAGGCAGTTCATAATACAGAGAATTGCAGTAATCCAGTTTGCTTATCACATGATTATGAACCAGCATCTTTGTAGTTTTCTCATCCAAGTATTTTCTGATAAAACCTATATTTTTCAGATGGTATCTTGTCGTCTTAACCACCTGCCATATTTGATCTTTCATAGATAAATGACAGTCCAATAATACTCCTTCACTGTATCACGAACACCCAAACTGTTACCATCAGTATATAATGTGGACATATCAATCCTCTTTAAGTCCTTATTCTTACCCACTATCAAACATTCAGTCTTGTCTTGATTAAGTTTCAATTGCTTGGATTCCATCCATCTACCAACATCATCCATAATAAGTTTTATCTTTCCTTCAACATTATCTACATTGTTCAAGGTCATGTAAAACTGTGTGTCATCAGCAAACAGTTTATTTACCCATTTATTATTTCATTGTATATTATGTTCGTATGTTGTGATTCATATAGTATATATTACTGTACTTATATACTTGAGGACCTAAAATTTTAGAGCATGGTGGTACATCTTTGTTATTCTTTGTGAGAATCAAGTTGATCGTGCCTGGCCCAAACAGATCACGTTACCATAACTCTGGCAGACTAGAGTGTTTAACCAATGGGTGCTCAGATTACATATGTTACTTGTTACTTACTTGTTACTTGGGTGTTTGTTCAAGGCTCTGCTCCACTGCGAGGCAGCCTCAGCAAAGCCTCCTCAAAAGCAACTAACATCTATAATTGTCTTTGATTTTCATGCCGTTAAAATCATAAACTTCCTTGAACACTTATGTCTTCAATTTCTTTTGAAGATATCGATCCTGGCACAACCTTTGATATCACTTTTTATTGTAAATCCTTCATCGCATCTTGCAAGGATCGACATCCCATGTCAAGGTTATCATGGCTGATAACTGAGCATAAAGCTGTCTCAGTCGAATAAAGTTGTTTCCAGTAAGTTCCACAAGATTATCCGGTAAATGCCTGCACTACTTTCAAATGGTCGAGTCAATTGGCTTTAATTGGCAGCCACTTTCTATCAATAAGGTGTTATCCTCTAAAAGAGACAAATTAGATACAGGTCTAAAGGAACTTAGGCAGTTCATAATACTGCGTATTGCAGTACCCTTTACAATGGGCTTTATCAATGCCAGTTTTCTCAGAGACAGGAAAGGTATTGTTCAGATGAAGCTACTGTTTATAATGCCAGTTTAAAAATTTCATAGAATTTGACAGAACTTCTCACTCTGAATAATATCACTAACAGGTAATGGGTCATTATCACAGTAGGTTATATTAACTTTACAGTATCCATAAAAACTATCAAACATTCATTGAAATTGATGCTAAAAAAGCGCTCTGAACTTGTTGCGTTCTCCGCCGCTGTCAGGCATATGGTTATTATAATTTCACATTTGGCAACTCAGCTGGCTATCTGGCAGCGCACTTAGCTTGTGTTTTCCTGCCTGGGTGTTTTTCCTTTCCGGCTTCGTCCAGTTGTCCTGGTTAGTTTTCCCGGTCCTGCTTTTGTGGATTTATACATGTATGATCTTGGAAATATATGTCAGTGCTATAACTTGTTTTCGTATGTGATCCAAGGACACATATGTGCAGTGCTGTTTGCCTTTATCCGTATGTGATCCAAGGACACATGTGCAGTGCTGTCGCCTCTTTATGTATGTGATCCAAGGACACATACGGTTAGCACTCTCACCTCTTTACTTATGTGGTCCAAGGACACATATGTCAGCACTCTGGTGATTCCCTTGTGTTATCTATGTTTTTTTTTTTTTTGTTATATAATTTGGCTGGCCCCCCCTTTTTTATGTTTTTTCTTCATGTTTTTTCCTGATAGTGTTATGTCGGACCGGGACAAGGACAAGGAACAAGGTTAAATGTTTGTGAAATGAAGATCAAACTTCACACTTGGTAAGTATTTGTTTAATCTACCATTATGAAGTGTTAGGAAAATAATCTTATGCAGTAAAAAATATTAATTAATGAAACATGTTAGCATAAATGCTGCCAAAGCTGAAATGTAATATATAATAAGGCTTTTATCCATAAGATAATTTGTTTTAAAACAGAAATGAAGCCTTTACAACTTTAAAATTACAGGTAACACATAAACAGCATGTACACTTTTATGTTTTTTTTTTGTGTTTCTTAAGTTTAGGTTTTCCAGTGCTTGTGTTAGATTTATGTTTTTCTGGGTCAGGGCTTAGTGAAGCCACATGACGAGTTCTCTTCCCTTCATTTCTCTTAATAGCACTCTGAGCTGTAATTGCTGAAACATCACTCTCACAAGTAGATTCTGCCTCACTATGAGAACTTTCTGGTTCAAATGTTTCAAACAATTTTCCTGCGATCTTTTTATCTTTTGATTTATCTTTGCTTGACTTGGTGGGATCTTGCTGCATGTCTTTTGAAGTTCTGCGAAGGCGGCTGAAATCAGATTCCTGTTTATGAGAAGTTGGGCTAGTACAGTGAAGCTGCAGCTCCTTAGTATTAGTTTTTACTGAGGCAATTGTAGAATCCATGTTAATGGCACTCAGTTCTTGAGTTTCATTGACAAAAGTCAAATTATTAATTAGTGTTCTCTCTGTAGAAGGAGTGCTGATGGCTCTGAGTAGTTCTGACCTTGTTTTGTTTTTAATTAGTCTTTCCTTGCTTTCATCTTTTCCTGATTCCACAACTTCCTCTTCTTCAATTCTCTCTTTCATTGCTTCTTCCTTCTCATTTGGCTCCTCTTCTTCCTCATCCTGTGGCAAATATCCTCCTATTGCACGAGGATCAACATGTGCTGTTTCCTCCCTGGTTGGAATGACATCACAATTGTGCCCTCTGAAATCAGCAATACTAATTCTACGTAACCTTACAGTTGCTTGCAAGAGTTTGGTTGGCTCTCTTATACCATCCACACAGCCTGCAACATTTATGGATTTCCTTGTAGCAGTAGCATCCTTACTAAAGACTTGAGCTCTTGTGTGCAGCTCTTTAATATTTGTTGGTGGAGGCATAACAGTTGTTGGTCTTGAAGTATCTTCCTCTTCTACTACTGACAACCTTGCTTCTCTCAAAACTGGTGAAGAATCCACAATATCAGGATTATTACTGATCTCTCTATTTTTGGGGATTCTTGGATAATTTTCTTCATGTTCATTCTTCTCTTCCCACTGCTCTTTGTCAAACCGCCTTAAGTCAAATTCTATCTCCTTTGCTAGTTGTTTGTCTCCTGCCAGGATCTCCCGTACCTGAAAGCCAAATGCAGAATATATGAAATAATGAATACAAGCAAGACAAACTTAGCAACTGTAAAAAATAATACTTTTCTTGTTAATGGGGTTAAGGGATACTTTTAAACTGTTAATGTTCTTTGTTCTTGTGTGTGTGTGTGTGTGTGTGTGTGTGTGTGTGTGTGTGTGTGTGTGTGTGTGTGTGTGTGTGTGTGTGTGTGTGTGTGTGTGTGTGTGTGTGTGTGTGTGTATAACAATATCAATAAAAACTAGGTAGTTTATTCATACTGCAGTAATCACATTGAAAATATCAAATATATTTTTTTGTGGGAAGACTCAACAACCTGCTTAATAACTGGAGAGAACAAATTTTTTAATCACTCACAACATGGTGGAAACCACACCACTGAGATGGTGTGTGTGTGTGTGTGTGTGTGTGTGTGTGTGTGTGTGTGTGTGTTTTACCTAGTTGTAGTTTTACAGGGCCTGGGCTTTATGCTTGTGTGGCCCTGTCTCCATATCTACACTTATCCAATCTTACTTTAAAAGTATGCACACTCGTTGCAGACACTACTTCTTCATTTAAACTGTTCCATGTCTCAATACATCTCTGCGGGAAACTATATTTTTTAATATCTCTCAGACATCTTCCTTTTCTCAGCTTTTTACTATGTGATCTTGTGCTTCGGATGTCATATTCTTCTCTCAGGATCAGTTTCTCATTATCCACTTGGTCCATTCCATTGATCAATTTATAAACTTGTATCAGGTCTCCTCTCTCCCTTCTTTGTTCCAGGGTTGGTAGATCCATAGCCTTTAGTCTCTCCTCATATGTCATCCCTTCAAATTCTGGAACCATTCTTCTAGCTATTTTTGTAGCCTCTCCAATTTCCTTATGTGTTTCTTTTTATGAGGGGTCCACACTACTCCTGCATATTCCAATCTGGGTCTTATTATAGTACTTATCAATTTCTTCATCATTTCTTTGTCCATGTAGTGAAATGCTACTCCAATATTCCTTAGCAAATTATATGTTTCTCTAAAAATTCTATCAATATGGCTTACTGGTTGATGTTGTATATAGGACATCCTCCGCAGATTGTTGTGACTTCAGTACTACTTTAATCGGTCTGCTCACTCCCTCCTTATACGGACCCAGTCTATGGATCTCTTCCACTTCTTCTTTCTCCTCCAACCGTCTCTTGTATTTTTCAACCTCCACCTTCAAATGCATTCTCATCCACCAATCGTTTTTCATTTTCCTCCAGTCTCTTAACTCTTTCCTTCAAAGCCTTGCAGAATTCTCTATCCTGCTCCTCCTCACTCCTCTGAACTTTTAATTCCTTCACTAACTCCTCAAATCTCTTCTCCAACATCACCAATCTACCTTGCAATGTTGCCCTGTTGAAGCTGGACTCATGCTTTGACTGGCCACTTTCGGCTTTGCTCCTGGGCCTCATCAACATATTATTTTGAATTTGGTAATTTATTCCTTACCGGTCTATCTATTTTTCTTACTTTCCTAGGAACATGTGGTCACTGGGGCCATGCCTGGTAGTTACGTGTGTGGTTGGATGCGCTGGCGTGTGTGTGTGTGTGTGTGTGTGTGTTTTCACGAATGTTACAAGGCTTATCTTTCGAGAGGGAAGGGAAGGAGAGGAGGGGAAGGAGATAGAGAGAGAGAAAAGAGAGAGAGAGAGAGAGAGAGAGAGAGAGAGAGAGAGAGAGAGAGAGAGAGAGAGAGAGAGAGAGAGAGAGAGAGAGAGAGAGAGAGAGAGAGAGAGAGAGAGAGAGAGAGAGAGAGAGAGAGAGAGAGAGAGATATGCTGGCCTTGAAATCCTAGTGCCTCCACCATCCTTGTCTCCATCAATCACTAAAGATAAGCTACATGCGTACTTGTGTCTAAAATTACCCAATGGCATAGACTGTTCCCATCTCTCTCCAAATATTAGCAAATGTCACTCTCTCTCTCTCTCTTCTGAAGAGAGAATCCGCTTTCCTCTTCAGGCGATATAGTGACTAAAGAATAGCAGCATAATACACAAAGACAAGTATGACAATTTGCACGAGTTTCCTGGGGGCGGGCATACCACCCATATATCATACAGGCGGCTTTTTAACATGAAGGGTTAATGATCGGCATGAGTGGCAACTTGATGTTGATGTTTTGAGAATTTCTTTGGTTTTGGTGCCCTTCATTGACTTATTTGCATCCAGACTAAATAAGCAAGTGTCTACGTTCTGTTCCTGGAAACTAGATCCAGAGGCAACATTTTTTGATGTATTTACTTTCAACTGGGCACAGTTTGATCTCTTATCTTTTTCCCCCATTCTCTCTAATTGCTAGGTGCCTCCAGAAGATCTGTGCAGAACAGGCCATGGGCTGGATAGTGGTGCCCATTTGGCCATCTCAACCTTGGATGGGAGCTCTTCTAGGGCTGTTGATAGATTACAGGCTCCTTCCAGCAGGGCCGACATCCATCTCAAGTCGGGCACATCCGGTCGACACACTCAGCTCATGGCATGCTTAATATCAGGAGGTCTTCCGAGAACAAGGTGTTTCTGTGGCAGGCACGGACATCTTGCTTGCGTCATGGAAGCCGAGCACGGCTAAACAATACCGCCCGCATGTCGCTAGGTGGCAACAGTTTTGTTCTCGACCGGGCATCAATCCCCTTAGTCCCTCTGCCCATTACGTCATTAACTTCTTGACTGAGAAGTTTCATCGGAATGTGGGATATGACAGCGTGAACACTGCAAGGGAGGCTATTTCTTCACTAGGAACTGTAATTGATCGCTGCAGGGCAGGAAATCACCCTCTGATTTGTAGATTCATGAAAGGGGTCTTCAACCTCAGACCACCCACACCTAGGTACACGGCAACATGGGATGTAAAGCCAGTCTTGCAAAAGCTTGATCTATGCACCCTTGGGGACTTATCATTGAAAGATCTCACCCTAAAGCTTGTCATGTTGATGGCGATCACTGCCCAGAGTCCAAACGTTACATTTGTTAATGCTTCAGGGTATGGATGTTAATGAGGATCATATTTCCATTTCGCTAGGGGGAACTGTTAAGCAATGTAGACCTAACTTTAATATTGCCAGGCTGACATTTTGGGCCTACCTCAGGATGATAGATTGTGTGTTTGTCAAACATTGTTAGAGTACATAGCAAGGACCAAGGAATTTAGGCATGGTGATAAGCATAGTGCTTCCAAATTGTTTCTCAGTTTTCATAAACCAGACTGCTGTATCTAAGGACACTATTGCCCGATGGGTCAAGTCCATGAGTATGTCTGGTACACCAATGTCTTCAAGGTGGGTAGTGTACGACCAGCTGCTGCATCAAAAGCCAAGGCTATGGCAGTGCCCCTGACATGCATCATGCAAAAAAGCTGGTTGGGCTAGGGCTGCCACGTTTGCAAAATTTTATGATAAGCCCATTATAATGAATTCTGATCTATTTCAGGATGTGGTCCTTCAATAGGCAGGGGTTGGTGACATGTGTCTTAGCCTTGCATTTCAAGGGATCTTCTGTTACCAGGCAGCATTAGTAAGTCTGTGGTATGTCCTACCTGTCTATTTTCTTGTTTGTGTTTCTCTGTGGTCCTGTTGGTCACATGGCCTTCATGTGTATGTTCTGTGTGTGACTTTTCTTTCATTAAAACTCTGTTCATGGTTGGACTTATATATATATGTTTTTTTTTCCTTCTACATCTATTCATCATCGGAACACAACACCCACATGGCTTCAAAGCTTCATGGGAAAGCTCAACTCCGTAGAAGGTGACTTGGTGAAGTAAAATTAATAAAGTACACGAGACTTACCTTGGTCAGTTGAAATGTGCTTGTAATTTTATGAGGCAAGTCACCTCTGCTAGGAGTACATGCCCAGTCCTTCCCTGCTTATTGGGTTTGATGATTAGTACTTTTAATTCTCTATCATGTGGGTGGTTGTTTACTTAGAAGTCTGACTGTGCGACGTGGCAAAGTGTATCTCATGTGAAAGCTCCCCTCCAGCAGAGGTGACTTGCCTCGTAAAATTACAAACACACTTCAACTGACCAAGGTAAGTCTCGAGTACTTTATCAATTTTGTGTGAAGAAGGAGTTGTCTTTAAAGGGCAGGCTGTGACTGCCCCCTTGAGTTATGAGACACTAAGGGAAACGTTCAGCGAGACCACAACTAGCTTTAATGGAAGGTTCACAGCACCATCTGAACTAGTGCTATTAGATCTAACTGGGAGTAAGTTATTGTTTCGGTAGGTGACTACTACCTCCTCCTGCCTACTATCATATAAGATGTTGACTAACAAGAGTGGCATTTCATTACATGGATAAAGATATGATGAAAAAAATCATCACAAGCATGATACGCCCATGGCTGGAATATGTAGCAGTGGTATGGTCTCCGAGCTCTAAAAACGATATAAGAAAATTCAAAAGGATACAGAAGATTGCTACTAAGATGGTGCCAGAATTAAAGGACCTCACATATGAAGAACGACTGAAGGAAATGGGACTGCCAACCTTACAAAATAGAAGAGAACAGAGGGACCTAATAACAATGTATAAGATAGTAAATTTAGCTACCGGGCTAATAAGTGCTCACATTACAATATCAGACACATACACACACACACACACACATACAAAGTCCGATTAGTGTGCACACAGCCGCACTCCCCCACATCAAACCCCACTGCTCTAAGGTATATGCTACCTGCATCCACCTCAATGCATGCCATACCTAGCTGGGCGAGCTACCTGCAAGCTCTACACATACACATGCAGCCTTGACACATGTTTGGCTATCCCCTGCCCATCAGAAAATACACGCACTAAGACCACATCAGAAACTGACACAATACGACATGTACATCGACACCATGTGAATAAAGAACCATGCCTGAAAAACCTGAGCGTAAGTCCTCGTACACAGCCCTGAGTTTACCTACCCTGATGACCAATGTTTCAGTTCTCCCAATCCGCAAATAACTTCAGCACACACTGACTAACCGAACTACAACAGCAAAATGAACCCACTAAGACATGCATAAGTAAGTCACCAGTGTTTTTTCTTTTTTTTTTATCTGGTAAGATCAAGACACACACAACACCTCATCAAACGAACTGAGATATATCGCCGTATCGGATTTTCGAGCACACACACACACATGTACTCCTTGTACCACATACAGATGCCTAATAATATCGTACCCGCACCCTAACCTCCAGCCATACCAGTCGTCAAGTCCCTTCACAATGAGATTACGCAATGACCTGAATGAAAATGTAAATGCTGCGTCAATGTCTCTCTCTCTCAGAACTACACATGCAGTCACCATGAAAAATGGGCTTCCGTCACGTCTGGGGGATCAGCACTGACCTTGCCCCATCAACAGCCCACTAAAAGTGAATGAGGTCCCCTCCCATCAGTCAGTAAGCCCCCCGGGTTAAGTAACCATACCAGATTTGCTCCGCCCGTACCATCTGACCCTGCTGGGTACTAGTAGTCTTAAACCCATCCTCTGCTAGTGTTTGCCTGCCACCGCTATTTATGCTCGATAATACTTAACGCTAGTTCAATGGGTACCAGTGTAGAGGAGGCGTGAAATCACCCATTAAGATAAGGCGATTCGCTTAGCAATGTAGCGCGATTCAAAGCAGTGCACACTTGCCTAACAACAAATAACCAAACCGTGTTAAACGTCCGGTGGGAAGTTGTTTTAGCCTTGTATAAACGCGGTGAATTGGCCATAAGCTACCGCATCCCCCCGTCTAAAAACCAATGGTGATTATGGAGCCTACATAAATCTTTCGCGGTACAGCGCTAATGCGAGCGGGTAATACATGGAGCGGCGTATCTCCGCGCATACATGCCTCCAGCAATGGACCTAAAACAGCTTGCATAACGCTAGCCCTACCCATTTTTTTCCCTCCCAATGATGGATACACCATGAAGCATAGCATTAGCAGCTTAGCTAGGTATTAGTCTTGGAATCTGTGGACGGCCTATGGGAGCTTCTATCGCACGTGCATATCGCCGTATTATGGGGTGCCACCTCATCGACGTGAGGCTAAGGTGCAGGCCTGATGTGCAGCTCCCAGGTCCCAGCTAGCTCCATGGGACCCTATATAGGTATGCATCGCAGTGGGGACGGGCCTCGCCACCTATGCCGAGGCCTACAGTTTACAACGTACTCTTGTGCCAGCTCGGCATGTTAGTTGCTTTAACCATCGTGCATCGACCTTATGCCGTCCCCATTGTCTTGCATCTCCTCCGACGTAATATGAACTGTTTCTCCCTTGGGTAGGCTAGCTAACAGGAAAGCCATGCGGCCGCTTTGCCCCACGTGCCTGGACCCACGCGGCTGAGCCCGCCGCCTTATGACAAATTGGTTCGATGCAGTACCATGAACGTGGCACACTCAGAATTAGGCAGCCACGCTCAGGACTTGATGGACCTGGCGGGTCTTTGAACCCAGGTCAACGGTTCGAATAGAATACCTGGCGCGGTAATGTACGTCACATGCTGAAAGGGAAATCGACTTATCCCCGCCTGTGACGCTATGACCACATTCCTAGCCTACATCCTACCCACCTCCAGCATACCTGGTATATATGGGGTACGCTTACGTCCATACATCCGCCTGCCTACTTACACGGTAACAAAATGCCGTGTACCTATTGAAGGTCTTGCATCTGACAAGTTTCAAATACCATACGTCAGCCATCTTACGTACATGAAATGCGGCAAATGTAACAGGTGCGGCGTACCAGCTATGGGGTTCGCTGCATCTCTAAACAAGGTGCCTGGATCGACTTAGATAGGCTCGTCCCAGTAATTTTTCGATGTCGATGCCCCATTCTAATCATAGCAAACCCTCCCCATTTTTTTTTAGCTGGGAATCAATGCGCCATGCCATGTCCCTATCCAGCCTCCAGGGTATACCTGCATCGCAGCTAGCGTGGAGGGTACCGTGCGCACCCGTAGTGCCAGGCCCTCGGCAGGGTAGGGTAGTTCCTGCATGCGTACATTCTACAGCAGCTCCACAGCATTATTGCATCGCCACGCTATACAGCCTGCCATAGCTATCCAGCCTCGCACGTACGGGCTAGCCTCCGCCGCCATCCCATTGGACTTGTATGCAGGTGCATGCGTGGCGCTGCACGGGCGTGCCAGGTGCCATGGGATTAGCTAAGGTATCGCGCTGAGAGCACCTCGGAGGTTATACATGAGGGCGTATCGACGGCCCTGCGTTCCAGCCGCCTCGATCCGTGCGCTCCGGCAGCCTCCAGGCCTCCACGCCTTGGCATAGCCTGGCACTAGCCGCCTGCACTACGTCCGAGCGGGTCGAGCTGGAGTTCCCCCGCAGGTGCATTTTAAGTTGGCAGTTACGCCATAGTATGCGTTCAAAAGGTTGGAAACTTTATCGTGCACGGGCCTCCCGGATCCCCGAGGTGGCACCTGCATGCTACCTGCAGGTATCCGCCACCTGCCCCATAGGTATCCACTCCGACGGGTAGCCTCGCCATACGTGGAGCTGGACGCTAGGTGCACGCCTTACCTGGTCCAGGTTCCGGCCCAGCTGCAGCTGGATGAAACCCTCCAATTGCCATTTTCTCAAGCCTAGAATTCCGCTTAGCATTTAAACAAACGTCCTAGCCCGCCACACCCCAAACACTGCTTGCCTTCGATGAATAGTGTCCTTTGTACTCATTCGGAAAACAAATTGGACTTTCCCTCAAGCAAGTCAGCGAGAGCAGTGCGCCCGTTCATCACTTGCCTGTTTAACCCCTGGGAGGGCAGCAGATCTGTAAATGCAGGTAAGCCGACTGAAAGCAGATTAAAGGGCCAAACTGGTGTCCGACACTGATCAGGGGTGGTAAATCATGAAGTGTGTTAGCCAGTAGTCGCATTCCAGTACTCCTGAGATATTCGAGTATCCCATATTAGTTCCTAATTAGTCTTGACAGCATATTTTTCACTAGTGAGGCATGGTGAATAGGTGGCATGATTTTGAATAAAATTAAGTTTTTACATCCAGTAGCAATGAATTATACCTACGTTCCTGCTGGGTACCTTTAACTCAAGAATCTTTTCTGATATAGCTTGTACTTTTGTTCATCGAAGCCGTCACTTGATCATGTATGCCCCATCCTGCAGTATCAAGTCGAAACCATGGATTCAGTCCCTTAATGATCCCTGACCAACGCTACCTCTGAGCGTACATGTGGGTGAAGAGGTACATAAGACCCAGAAATCTCTTTTTGAAGGACATTTTTTACTCAAAAGCTGGGAAAATTAGGAGCTGGTTTAGGTAACACAAGCCCGTAGCTCCCACAGGTTTTGCATGCGTCAAATACAGTGTTCTGAGACCTGCCTGCCCCTCCCAGGTGCGAGTTTGGCAAGGACCCTCTTGCTTTTTCACACAGAGCCTTCCGTACAAAGCATACGACACTCGGCAGTCATTTTTCATATCAGCCATATCAGTTGATTAAAATCCAGCTGCCTTAATTGCAGCACTTATGCATCAGGAAGCTCCGAGTTTATGCCTTCCACCACATATCGGCTATTGTAATACGTGAACCTATCCCGGTATAGTATTTTTGTAATGGCCGGCATAAAAAGCTACTTAATTGCGAACCCGATTGAGACACTGCCTCAGAGGCCCAGGAATTTTGAGGAACCGTGACTGGGGTATCACGATAGTTTCGCCTCGTCCCATAAATGTGTCAACGGCCCGAGTCAATGTAGAGCCGTATATGTTGCAGTATTGTGTATACCATCCTCTCTGTCAGTCGACTGCAGGTGATGTCGCGGTGTGTGTTCTGTAGTTTTGGATCCTCAAAAGGCTCACTGCTTATCATAGCTTTGGGGATTGTAATCAAAGCGAAAGGGTTTCATAACCCTAATGGGATCATGCAGTTCTGCTATATTCCTACCGAATAAGCCTGAATCAGAGAGTTAGCATGAGTGGTTCGCATAATTTTGAGGTGGACTGCAGATCAGTCGTTGAAAGGTTGAGGGCCTTGTCGATAAAATGATTGCCATTTTATCCCTTTCTGTTTAACTTCACGAAGTCCAGAAAGCTTAACAAACCGAGTTGGGCCGCTTTCTAATGCGTTTTCTGTGCATTTACGTGAGCATTCGATAACTTTGTCATTTTCCCTGGTCACATTTCCTCCCTGACCTCTCCTTAGCTTAAAGAGAGATCACATGAGCAACCTTTGCAATACGTAACTAATGTGTACTGAAGGTGAGCTTAAAATTGGAGTTTAAAACGACCCTTTCACCTGAACCCCATCCTTTGAGATCAGGAACCTATCGAATAGTTCGACTGAATTGTCAGATGTACAACTCCTCAGTCGCCATCATGTTTGCATTGACCAGGCAGTGTCCGAGGGCCTACGTGGTAATCATATGGGTTCTATTTATAATGTATCTGTATACCCTCGCCGCCATCGAGGGGTATATAGAGCTAGCTATGTACATAAAGCTAACGTATCCATCCCCACCTCCCGAGCTCCCAGGGCGGTAGGGTACCAGCTAGGAGGGATTAGCTCTGTGGCACCTAGTCGACGGTGCATCGGACCTACATCAGTACATGTAGCTAATGATATGTATAGCTGGAGCTAGCCTACCTATGCCGGCAGCTGATACAGAAAATGGGCTAGCTATACGCGTGCAGTCCATGCAGCTGATTATGCCAGCTATATAGCTCGATGTGTGTGTGTAGGTATGGACGGAGAACTTTAATCCCACGTAACATTTCCAAGTGTTTCTTGGGGGGTGGAGCTAGGGCTCGGGAGCCTGCATTGGATCGATGGGATCGCACCCTGGGGGATATGCCAGGTGGACGTCCAGTCCCCATGGACCTGGCCAGCTGGCCAGGTGGCATCCACCCTAGCGTGGAGTATCCCAGCTGCAGGGTGCAGGGTACACTGCATAGGTCCCATGCAGGTGATATGGGCACGTACCCAGTTTATCTGACCTACCCGTGTGTGTGTGTGTGTGTGTGTGTGTGTGTGTGTGTGTGTACCGCGGTGGCATATGCCGCCAGCTACGGTTAGGCTGGGCGATGTAGGGCCTGGATACCGGTAGTCGGATATAATCGGATGTGATGGAGCTATGTCCTGGCATGTATGCCATGTAACATGGCATAGCTAAATATCCCATGATATACATATTATACATGCATTAATAACACGTTTATTCCCAGTCTCTTGATCCGGAGTGAATGAGTCAATTATAAGTGTCAGAGCCACCCTCATTCAGCACCTAAGAACCCGCCCACGCCTTACACTTCATTGTCTCGTGGGGATTTATTTTGTGGCTGGGAAAGAGGCGAAACTTGCACTCACTGTTCTAGGAGGAAACAAGTATTGCACTCATAGGGTACGGAAAGGCGGTAAAAATCAAGGAGATATTTGCTCCCCATGTTATAAGGTAATGGCGTAAGGATGCCTGTTCTTAAGTTCACTGTAAATAACAATGGCTTCAGTTATTATGAAGCTTCTGGCCTGAGGAACTTTTAAATCAGGCACGTGTCGCTTGTCCCTAGCAGGCACCTAGGATTCAGCTCCTGTAGCCATGCATAACCCTTTCAATATAGTAAGCGGCTAGCGTATATAAGTCCGTAAAATGACGAAGCAATCTCGTAAAGTCCAATGCCATCGAGTAGCCGATGTTGAGTCGCATTACGATACGCCAGTACTAAAGTCCAGAAAATTAGAGTGAGCATTCAGGGCTATAGCAAAACCATGTGCGGCATCATTACTATTAATGACTGACTGTCTTCCCATGATGGATGTATCCCGGTCCATTGTCATGGACCATACAATGCTCCCAGGAGGCATTGAAAGTCGCGGGCTCCCTCAAATTGACAATTTATCCTGTATATCGTCAACCGGATGCTACACAAAAGTGTGCGCATAACTGTGCCAGCAAATAAAAACTACACTAAATTGTATACAAAAACTGTGATTTGGTCCGGGTTTATGTTTTCCACGAATTAGGTCGTAACAGAACTCAACAACCTGGACCAGCCATGAGCTGCTCCTTCTGCTGCTGGCATTTGATAGATTTTGCACTATAAAGATTCTGTGGCCATTAACTGCGACAGTCTATCGTGTGCGCGCAGAACATGTTAAAATGCAAGAAGAGCTTGCAGGTGTTAGGGAGATGGCCATATTTAGCTTACATCAGGCCTTGGGTAACATCGGATAGTAGTGTTGACCCCGGTTCAGGAGCAATGTAACAAGGGATGCGGTGTCCAAGCAAGTCTGCATTACTTTGGTATTGGTTACTAGAAATACCCCCAGACGTTCCCACTGGTATGCAAACTCTAAGCTTGGCAAATCAGTGACCCTTTAACCTCTCTCTCTCTCTCTCTCTCTCTCTCTGGCTACAAACCCAAGCGATACAGCCGGTCTTCTTGACTCAATCCTGTAGCGGTCACGACTTTCTCGGGGCATAAAGCCTACTCCCAGCGATGTAGCATCGAACTCCTTGTTGATGCGTTCTCATGTCAAAGCCTTCGTTATGTGGGCATGTAATGGGATCTTATGTATGTATGTGTGCGCTCTGCATCGATGTGTATGTGTGTATGTATGTAGTATGTGTGTTGTGTATGTATGCCTGGCTATCCCCATATTAGCTGCAGCTAGCCTATTTAGCCTCTTTATGTATACATACATCCTGTGGCGGATCTACCTGGCGGATGTGTCTGTAACTGTGTGTGTGTATGTACGGTCCGAGCTCATATGTATAGCTCGATTACGTACTGCTACGTAGCCCTGCATGACAGCTGGGGAAGGATAGAACTGCTATTACGGGGGTGAGAATTGCAGGTCGAGGTATTTATTTCCAGGCCTGGATCTATGTCGGGATGCATGCACCCTGGGATTTATGTGGGGAGGGTATGCACAGGCTCGATACACCTGGGATTATTTACGCGTACATCTAATAGGGTGGCATGTATAGCTGCATGTATCTGCATTATCTATGCCATCTATCTTTAATGTGCACATCTACAAGTGATAAGCACTGACCTACGTGACAACTCCAAGCAACCTAGTGCCTAGTTGTAATTTTACAGGGCCTGGGTATCATACTCGTGTGGCCCGTCTCCATATCTACACACATCCAACTTTCCTTTAAAACTATGCACACTCCTTGCTGACACCACCTCCTCACTCAAACCACCACACCTCCACACATCTTTGTGGGAAACTATATTTACTTCACATCCTTCAAGCATATTCCCTTGGCTATCTTTTTACTATGCGATCTTGTAGTTCTATTTAAGTTTTCCTCTCTCAACATCATTTGCTCATTATCCACTTCATCCAGTCCATTCAACAGTTTATAAACCTGTATTAAATCTTTCACACATCTTTGTGGGAAACTATATTTCTTCACATCCTTCAAGCATATTCCCTTGGCTATCTTTTTACTATGCGATCTTGTAGTTCTATTTAAGTTTTCCTCTCTCAACATCATTTGCTCATTATCCACTTCATCCAGTCCATTCAACAGTTTATAAACCTGTATTAAATCTCCTCTTTCTCTTCTTTGTTCCAAGGTAAGCAAATTCATTTCTTTTAATCTCTCCTCATAGGTCATTTCTGCCAATTCCGGAACCATTTTTGTTGCCATTCTCTGCAATCTCTCCAACTTCCTTATATGCTTCTTTTTATAAGGGGACCAAACCACTCCAGCATATTCCAATCTTGGTCTAATTACCATACTAATTAATTTCTTCATCATATCTTTATCCATATAATGGAAGGCTAATCCAATATTTTTATCAAATTATACGTTTCTCCAAACATCTTATCAATATGAGCCTCAAACTGCCCATGGTCTTGTATTATCACTCCCAAATCCTTTTCCTTTTCCACCTTTTTCAACACTACTTCTTCACCCATCTTATATGACCCTCTTGGCCGTCTTCCACTCTTCCCATCTCCATCACATGACTTTTGCTCAGATTAAATTCCATTTGCCACCTCTTGCTCCACTCCCAAATCTTATCCAGATCTGCCTGTAAAATTTCACAATCTTCTTCACTCTTCACACACCTACACAACTTCGCATCATCCGCAAACAAATTAATATAACTGTTTACTCCCTCTGGCATGTCATTATATATACAAGGAAAAGTATTGGTGCCAGCACTGAGCCTTGTGGGACTCCACTCTCCACCACCAACCAGTCCGACTTTGCATCCCTTATTACCGTTCTCATCTCCCTCCATCTCAAGTAGTTTTCCATCCACTTTAACACTTTTCCTTTCAGTCCTCCATAAATCTCTAATTTCCATAACAGTCTCATGTGAGGTACCTTGTCAAAAGCTTTCTTTAAATCCAAATATACACAGTCCATCCATCCCTCTCTCTCTTGTATTTTGTCAACCACTCTTGAATAAAAGCTCAGTAGATTTGTTACACATGACCTCCCTTTCCTGAAGCCAAATTGATGATCCGATAATAACTTATGATCCTCCAGGAACCGTATCCAATATTTCTTTATCACCCTCTCACAAATCTTACCGACCACACTTGTTAGAGACACAGGTCTATAGTTAAGAGGCTCTTCCTTACTGCCTCCCTTATAAATGGGCACCACTTCAGCTCTCTTCCACTCTACTGGTACTTCCCTGTTTCTAATGAGCACCTTATAATATCATATAATGGATCAATCAATTCTTCTCTACACTCCTTCAATAATTTTCCTGAAACTTCATCTGGTCCCATCGCTTTATCATCTTTAAGTTCCTCCAACATTTTATATAACTCCTTTTAGGTATCTTAATGTCATCCATGTGCACATTTCCTTGTACATTCTGAGGCTTTACAAACATTGTTTCTTTAGTAAATACTTGCTGAAACCTATTATTTAGCAATTCCGCTATATTCTTAGGGTCATCTACTATCCCTTGCTCTCCTTTTAATCTTTCAATGGACTCTCTCTTTTAAGTTTACCATTTATGAACCTGTAAAACAATTTTGGATGTTCCTTACTCTTGTCTACAATATCTTTTCAAATTTTCTTTCTTCCTCCTCCTTACCCTCACATACTCATTTCTTGCCACTCTATAATTCTCCTTATTTAGTATATTCCTGCTCTTTTCCATCTTTTCCAAGCCACATCTCTCTTTTCCTTAGCCTTAACACAAGTTGCATTAAACCAATCCTTTCTTCCTTCCTCTCTCGGTTTATACTTTGGTACAAATTTCATAACTCCTTCTTTATAATATTTCATAAAAATCTCATATTTCTTTTGCACTTCTCTGATTTGTAACATCTCCTCCCAATCTAATTTTCTGAAATAATTTTCAAACTTTCTGTGTCCATCTTTCTATAATTCAATCTACCACTCCTGTATGTCTCGTCCTTCCTTCGCTGTGTTGTTGCTATCTGCATTTCCATAACCACATGATCACTCTTTCCCAAAGGACACTTGTATTGTATATCTCCACATAGGTACACTTCTCTTGTTAACACCAAATCCAGTCTAGCCGGTTCATCATCTCCTCTATATCTAGTATTTTCCTTCACCCTCTGTTCCATCATATTTTCCATCATTAGATTAAGAAATCTCTCCCCATGCTTCCTCTCCAACACCACTTACTAGATTTTCCCAATCCACCTCCTTACAATTAAAATCTCCTACTAGTATCACCTTTCTTTTCCAGATAATACACTTTCCAAACTCTGTAAAGTATCCTTGATCATATTGTCGTATTCCTTAATGTCCAAGAATTTGTTTTAGGAGGTACATAGGTCACCATGATTATTAATTCTTTTCCATCACTTTTTATCCTTATGCTTATCACTTCTGCGTTGTTCTTCCCATACCAAACCTTATCCACATTTATTTATTTCTTCGTCATAATCATAACTCCTCCTCCACCTTTACTCTCTATCCTTTCTCCATATATTATATTTATTATCCAAATTTATCTTTGTTTTTTCATGCAATTTTGTCTCAGTCAAACACACTATATCAGGCTTCTCCACTATCATATAGTCTTGCAATTCCAATCTACTTGACAGTATCCCATCTATATTAGTATACATTACGGTCCACCACTGCTCCCTCTAGGGGTTCCTCCGTATTCCTTCTTTCCACATACCACTTTCTGACTCTCTCTCCTATAACTCTCCAAAAAAACTTTTCTCTTTCCTCCTCAGACCGCTCATCATTTTTCCTTCTCGCCTCTTCCACCAATTCCTTATATCTTCTCCTCTCTTCCTCATTTCTATTCTTTCTCACAAACACCTCTTTACAACCTTCTATCTCTTTAACTTTGATGTTCTATATAGGACATCCTCCATGATTGTTGTGACTTCAGTACTACTTTAATCGGTCTGTTCACTCCCTCCTTATACGGACCCAGTCTATGGATCTCTTCCACTTCTTCTTGTAGGTCTTTTTTCATCATCATTTAGATTTTTGAACAGATCTCTTACCGTTTTCAATTCTTCCTTAATTCTCTTGGCTTATATGTTATATTTTGTTCTTTCATCCCAAATATTAACACACTCTTCTTCTTTTCTGCTATTTCCCTTATCAATGTTTCCTTATTCTTCATTACATTAACCAGTTCCTTGGACCTTTCTTTTTTGTCTTCCTTCAACTGATCTTTAATTATTTCTTGTAATCCAACCATCTCTGCTTCCCTCGACTCAGTCCATTGTGTTTTCTTCAGTTCCCATTCCCTTTCAAGCCTTTCATTCTGCTCACTAATCATTTCCTTAAAGTCATCTTTCTCCTTTACTACTCTATCCATTTTCTCCTCCACCTTCAAATGCGCATTCTCATCCACCAATCGTTTTTTATTTTCCTCCAGTCTCTTAACTCTTTCCTTCAAAGCCTTGCAGAATTCTCTATCCTGCTCCTCCTCACTCCTCTGAACTTTTAATTCCTTCACTAACTCCTCAAATCTCTTCTCCAACATCACCAATCTACCTTGCAATGTTGCCCCTGTTGAAGCTGGACTCATGCTTTGACTGGCCACTTTCGGCTTTGCTCCCTGGGCCTCATCAACATACTCGTATTTTGAATTTGGTAATTTATTCCTTACCGGTCTATCTATTTTTTCTTACTTTTCCTAGGAACATGTGTGGTCACTGGGGGCCATGCCTGGTAGTTACGTGTGTGGTTGGATGCGTTGGCGTGTGTGTGTGTGTGTGTTTTCACGAATGTTACAAGGCTTATCTTTAAGATAGAGAGGGAGGAGGAAGGAGATGAGAGAGAGAGGAGAGAGAGAGAGAGAGAGAGAGAGAGAGAGAGAGAGAGAGAGAGAGAGAGAGAGAGAGAGAGAGAGAGAGAGAGAGAGAGAGAGAGAGAGAGAGAGAGAGAGAGAGAGAGAGAGAGAGAGAGAGAGAGACCATGTGCTGAAATTAGTGTCTCCACCATCCTTGTCTCCATCAATCACTAAAGATAAGCTACATGCGTCCGCCTTGTGTCTAAAATTACCCAATGGCATAGACTGTTCCCATCTCTCTCCAAATATTAGCAAATGTCACTCTCTCTCTCTCTCTTCTTTTCTCTGAAGAGAGAAGCGTCCCTCTTCGGGCGATATAGTGACTAAAGAATAGCAGCATAATACACAAAGACGACAAGTATGACAAGCTTGCACGAGTTTCCTGCGCCCTAACACTACCACCCATATATCATACAGGCGGGCTTTTTTAACATCCGGCGCGAAGGGGTTAATGATCGGCATGAGTGGCAACTTGATGTTGATGTTTTTCGTAGAATTTCTTTGGTTTTTGGTGCCCCTTTCATTGACTTATTTGCATCCAGACTAAATAAGCAAGTGTCTACGTTCTGTTCCTGGAAACTAGATCCAGAGGCAACATTTTTTGATGTATTTACTTTCAACTGGGCACAGTTTGATCTCTCTTATCTTTTTCCCCCATTCTCTCTAATTGCTAGGTGCCTCCAGAAGATCCGTGCAGAACAGGCCATGGGCTGGATAGTGGTGCCCATTTGGCCATCTCAACCTTGGATGGGAGCTCTTCTAGGGCTGTTGATAGATTACCACAGGCTCCTTCCGAGCAGGGCCGACATCCATCTCAAGTCGGGGCACATCCGGTCGTGCGACACACTCAGCTCATGGCATGCTTAATATCAGGGAGGTCTTCCGAGAACAAGGTGTTTCTGTGGCAGGCACGGACATCTTGCTTGCGTCATGGAAGCCGAGCACGGCTAAACAATACCGCCCGCATGCTAGGTGGCAACAGTTTTGTTCTCGACCGGGCATCAATTTAGTCCCTCTGCCCATTACGTCATTAACTTCTTGACTGAGAAGTTTCATCGGAATGTGGGATATGACAGCGTGAACACTGCAAGGGAGGCTATTTCTTCACTAGGAACTGTAATTGATCGCTGCAGGGCAGGAAATCACCTCTGATTTGTAGATTCATGAAAGGGTCTTCAACCTCAGACCACCCACACCTAGGTACACGGCAACATGGGATGTAAAGCCAGTCTTGCAAAAGCTTCGATCTATGCACCCTTCAAGGACTTATCATTGAAAGATCTCACCCTAAAGCTTGTCATGTTGATGGCATCACTCAAGCCAGAGTCCAAGCGTTACATTTGTTAATGCTTCAGGGTATGGATGTTAATGAGGATCATATTTCCATTTCGCTAGGGGGAACTGTTAAGCAATGTAGACCTAACTTTAATATTGCCAGGCTGACATTTTGGGCCTACCCTCAGGATGATAGATTGTGTTTGTCAAACATTGTTAGAGTACATAGCAAGGACCAAGGAATTTAGGCATGGTGATAAGCATAGTGCTTCCAAATTGTTTCTCAGTTTTCATAAACCACGCACTGCTGTATCTAAGGACACTATTGCCCGATGGGTCAAGTCCATGCTTAGTATGTCTGGTGTGGACACCAATGTCTTCAAGGTGGGTAGTACGACCAGCTGCTGCATCAAAAGCCAAGGCTATGGCAGTGCCCTGACATGCATCATGCAAAAAGCTGGTTGGGCTAGGGCTGCCACGTTTGCAAAATTTTATGATAAGCCCATTATAATCACAATAATAATAATTCTTACATAGAAATATATTTGTGAGACTCTTTCAAAACTTTTTAAGCTGAAATCATACAAAACTAAGGAATACCGGACAAAGCCTACATGTGGCAGTCCCTGTATGAAACATACTTACCTATTTCCATCTATCATCCCTATTCATAAATTCATATGATCTATTAAAACTCCCTAATGACTCAACACTAAAAGTCTGATTACTGAATACATTTCATTTATCTACCACCAATTCATTCAAAAATTAATTTCTTCCTATATAGTTCTTATACTTAACATTTCCAAGCTTGAACCATTATAATTTCTTGTTCTATTCTGATTACTGGACCTGAGAATTCTGATTCCATCACTCTTGTCAACTCCTATATAGATACTCCTTGATATATGATTAGGTTATGTTTCTGAAAATTTAATAGTACAGTGAACAATCACTTTGCAAACTTAAGATTAAATACTGTTACAAAGTAATGAGGTTCACTTTTATGAAAAATTAGAGAAAACCATGTACAGCTTGTTCTTGAGAATGTGGACAAGCGAGATGCATAGTCTAATGTACTTACAGTAAGATTACCAAGCCAAGAAAAGTTATCAATTGACCTGTAATTTCATATACTTCGCTTAGTCTTTCCATTTCGAGATTCATACAACACATTGTAGGGTGATGGAGCAAGAGCTCAGTGTAGTTTATATTCATCCATGTATGTTGGAGTCCTTGCAAAAAACTTTTGCAAGTTGATATCTTTTTACTGTTGAACAACAAGAAACAGAGCGAGTGAGATGGGGTTTGGAATATGTCCCGTTCCTCTCCTCCCCTCCCTAGTCACATATGGGGAGCAGAGTGAGAGCTTCTCAGTTTCCAAGTTAAAGTTGAAGGGACAGGATGCAAGTGGCTGTTGTAAGACCATGTAGAGTGATATAGTATATATACCTATGATTTTAATAGGTCCCTGCCAATCTTGAGCAAAGAGTCCTTTGACACCGTCAAGGTTCTAAGTAGGGCTCTGGATTTTGTAAGAGGGAACTCCCTGGCTTATGGAGATAAGCAAAGCAGACTTTTAATGACCACATGGTCAACACTGGGGCAATTGTGCATCGAAGATGAATACATTGGTTGCCTTTGCAGTGTTGGATGAAATGCTACTGGTCATTAAAGCTTAACTAAGCTTGGGGGCCAGAGAATATAAATTGTAAGATGGACATTGGTATTTGTTGTCTTCCCAAGATCTGCATTATTAGGGTGCTAACCTTTTCATCTGGAAGATAGCAAATGCTGCTACTTAACTAGAGGGCTGTAAAATGGTATGGGCATGGGGTAGTTTGTTTATTTTTACTCTCAATATGGTGATAGTTCATAGATTACAATCCTCAAATACAAGTGGCTTGTTCTCTTCCTCAAACATAGCTGATTGTTCCTTTCCAGCAAAGGATGTTTCATGTGGATGCTATTAAGATTCCTTCCCTGTTGGTAGGATAAACAGGATGGCAACCTCAGGGTATTATAGAAGTGGGAAAGAGCCTGGGTTGCTGCAGGCCTGCAACCATAGACTAAAATGCTGTAACAGAATGTGGGAATAAAAGTCTGGGGAGAACTGGCCCAGGTGAGGCAGCTACTCAGGCAAATCGTAGACATCATTAAGCATTGACGCTCCACTCTGCGAGAATGACTGACATGAGAGGCCGGCTAGTGCAACAGCTGACAGTCCACAGTAACCTAGTGCACAGTGATGCAGCAACAACATTCGTTTATTTCACAGTGATCCAAGTGTTTTGCAGTCAACCAAAGTGATTTTTTCATCTTGAAGGTTTTGGGCTTCTTAGGAATTTTTTTTTTTCAAATGTCAGTGTAGAATTTATACCAAAAAAAGTTAAAAGTTGAAAATAGCGCAGTGTGGCACAGTGTGACTAGCACGTTCATTCAGCATACCAAAATCTACAAATCTTGCCCCTTGTATTATTTAAAATCATGTTTTTTACCTTGTTTTATGACTACTTACATGTATAACAGGACAAAATCTGATAAGTTAGACAGGAATTTTTTCATCCAATTATAATAGGAAATATACCTAGAGCTTTATTGCAATAGCCTACTAGAATCTCAAAGAACATTAGATATGGTTATTTTAAGGATTGATTACAGGGCTATTAAAAATAAAGTATAAGAAGAAAGTCTCGAGGGAAGAAATGTAATAGTATATATAACAAGATAATCTGATTGAAAATAAACATAAATGTTTAGGAGAGAATCTTATATTTTAATGATTTCATATTTGGATCCTTATTTTAGATTTTTTTTCCCAAAAATGTTTCAACCACAAAGTTTTAATAAATATTTCAGAACTATAAGATCTAGTGAATACATTAACTAATAGGCCTACATATTAGATCATAAAAGATCAAGTTTAAACTCAGACAACTCATTGAATATCACATAAAATAAAGTCAGCTAAGAACCAGGAGGATTATAAGAAGAAGAAGGTGATCTCAGCCTACACGACAGGTCACTTCACACACAGACTCCATAAGTATGGTCTATGACTCCTCCCTCTATGAACAGTGTGAACATAGACGATGGACCGTGCAGACCCAGAACATTCACTAACTTTACATACACATTTCTCGAAAATCTTAATAAGTACAGTATTTCAAATACAGGCAACCCCACCCCCGCTTAATGAACGTTCACAGAAAAAAAATTTCGCTACAACGAACATTTCCTTTTACTACCATCTGCTCATATAACGAACACCAAACTCACTTTAAAAAAATTTTTATCTAGGTAATTTTTTCCAAGTTTGAAAGCCCTGCTGTATCACACAAGCCGACAGGCTATTGTATACACCAGCGCCTCTCGTGGACAAAACGCGCACCACTCACTTCCCCTAGTTCAAACCAATAACAGCATCAGCAGCAGCTCATATTCCCTCGCTCAACATGCCACCAAAACGCCCTGCAATGTCGCCTAGCAATTGCTAAGAAGACCAGGAAATCTCTTACTGTCGAAGTGAAGTTGGATATTATTCAAAGACACGAGAGAGGCGAGAAAACTAATAATAGCATTTCTTGCCACCATGGCTCGACTCCATCTACTGTCTACCATTTTCAAGTCAGCAGACTCTATTAAGAAGGCTGGTCAGACTGTATCTTCCTTGCAAGCTAAAAGAACCACCTGAAATCATGACTCTGCAATGGATAAAACAGAAAGCCTTGTGGAAATGTGGTACACAAGTTTTGTATGCAGCACAATGATGCGCCCTTTGTTTACATTCCACAGGTTGCCAGCTAGCGTCTTTCCCGCTCCACTCTCCCTCCCTTCATAAATTTAAGTTCATCATTATAAAGTTACTTACACACATACATTAGTGTACATTATAATAATTTAAATCAAACCGCTTAAATGTTTAACTTCATAATTTTTACTTTCATTAAACCTTTACTGTACTACTATGATGCACTCTCGCTTTGTTTACTCTCAATGGAAGTTCAAGTCAGGGGTGAAACTTGTTATATTTGGTTCGCTTAAAGAAAATTCGCTTAACGAACGTTTTTTAGGAATGTAACCCGTTCGTTAAGCGGGGTTGCATATATATATATATATATATATATATATATATATATATATATATATATATATATATATATATATATATATATATATATATATAGTGGAGACTCAATACTCGAACTTAATCAATTCCAAATGGCTGTTCAAGTATTAAAATGTTTGACTATTAATATCTATAAATCAGGTAATTCGTTCCAGCCATTGCCAAACCCAAGTTTTCAAAGGTAGTAGTTTAATTTTGCAGTCACCGCTAGCACTGATGCACAGAAGCAGGGTTAGCCTGTCTTTCATGGGCTTGTGTCCTGCCAAACACTTCTCATCCTTTGCTATATAGGTCCTGTTTGGTAGTTTTTTTTTCCACAAAACAGGCCAGTTTCATCACAATTAAAGATCTCTTGTGCGCTAAAGCATTCCTTATCCACAAATTTCTTAAATTCAGGCACAAATTTCTCAGCAGCAACTCAGTTAGCACTTGCAGGCTCGCCTTGCTTCACAACAGAATGAATTCAAGTTTTTTTCTTGAAATTCCCAAACCACCCCTTACTTGCTTTAACCCTTAAAGTACAGGGGGTTGATATACTTTCCATCTGTTACAACGGGGAAAAATCACACCTGTCAAAAATGCTAAAAATATTTTTTCCTTATAAAAACATATTTCTTTGTGTTATTCTGAGTACAACGATGTAGTTTTTAACATGTTATGACCTCTGAGAGCAGTTATTGTATATAAAAAAAATTCAAGGCAGAACCTGCCGCTAAGAAATACCCCCAAGCTCCAATAACACTGCGCTCTCTCTCTCTCCTTTTGGGCATTTGAATTTGATGTAAAAGTAGGAACTTTTGCAGTTTCATGTCAAGAAAATGCAAACTCAGATATGAAATGATGTGCAAAACAGGAAAAGAAAAAGAAACCACATATTACAAGTATTGTGAATATCTATAAAAATTGGAATCTGGCAACTCTTATTAGCAATGGGATTCATGTGACTTGGCCGACAAAGCACAATCTTGTAGAGGCAACCAGGGATGACACACACACCAGTGCATTGTTTGACGGGAATAGGCTACGTGAGGAGGTTTATGAACGTCGCTGTGAGGGTTGGTCTCTGTCTCCCAGATTACTATCAGAATCACTACTGGAGTCTTCACTTTCTTCTGTCTCAATAAAAAATCACTATCTTAATTTTCATCACTCCTCAATGTCATTACCGAGTAACGGGCCGCCATGGTACAGTGGAACCATGCGCGCTTTGGGATCTGAGGGGGTCTCCAAGCGCACGGGTTCGAATCCTGTCCACGGTCTGAGTGCAGGTTGGGCTTCCTTACTCAGGGCAACAGTTTCCTAGCGGGTGGGCTTTGAGATAGGAGATATCCCAAAAAGTATCCCCTTTAGCCCATAAATTCCTGTGAAAAGCCCACATGGTAAAAAAAATAAATAAATAAATAAAATAAAATAAAATAAATTAATTAATAAAAAATAAAAAAAAACACTGACATAACATCACTCAGTACCGTTTCCTCCCTCCGGGTCACGGGGGTTGCCAGATATTGCCTCAAAATGGGAAAAGATAATCTATTGTGAGGGAACATATGTCTCAAGACTCTAGCAGGCGAGCAATAAAAGATGCCAGATACCTCCACTTGCCCCAGGACCAATACTGATGGGGAGAGATTCAAACGTTTAGCGCGGAAAAATTATGATTTCACGTCACGAATTTCAACTGACGTCACAGCGGTAGTTAATACTCCTGATAATTTTAGAGGAGGTAAGATTATTTCTGAAAAGTTCACGTGGAGGTCTCTGACTCAAGATTCCTGGATTTATGATGTGGTGAAGGGGAAATTTCTTGTTTTTGTGTCTTTGCCTATTCAGACTGTAGCTCCTCGTCCTCTAACCCTCTCTCAAGCCGATGATTGGGCTTTGGACAATGCTTTACATCACTTCTTTATCTAGTCAATTGTGGAGCCTTGTTTACCTGATGTTCATGATTTCTTTTCAAATGTTTTTCCTACCACCAAGCCAGTTGGCCCAGCAAGAGTCATTCTAAATTTAAAATACCTTAATTTTCATGTACCTTACTTACATTTTAAGATGGATACATTGAAGGATGTCATACCTTTAATTTACCCTAACTGTTTCTTTGTTACAGTGGATTTTTAGGATGCTTATTACTCCATTTATGTTAGGCTTGAGGACAGGAAATGGCTACAGTTTATGTGAAAGGGCCGTTATTACAGATTTACTTGCCTCCTGCAGGGGTTATCTTCTGCCCCTCGCATTTTTACAAAGTTAATGAAACCTGTCTTTTCCCACCTGCAATACCTTAGGATGGTCGTGTTATGTTATTTGGATGGCTGTCTTTTCACTGCTTCATCAGTAGAGATTTTACAGGCTCAGGTCAGCTATGCCTTGCATTTCTTTGATTCCCTGGGTCTCACTGTCAATGTGCGGAAGTCGGTTCTGGACCCTACAAAGAAGGTTACGTTCCATGGTGTGGTGTTGGACTCTGTCGCCATGACTACCACTTAACATCTCATAGGAAGGAGCGCATTAAGGAACAAGGCTTGCTGCTACTTAAGGGTAATGTCACTTTACGGGACTTATCGTCTTTTGTTGGTTTGACAGTGGCCTCTGCACCTGCAGTAGAGTTAATTCCTCTCTGTTACAGGTATCTGGAGTTGATTCGAGACCAGGGTCTCGCCTGGTCCTGTGGTGATTTTGACAAGTTTATTACTTTGTATTGTCATGCCCAACATTTGGTCGCTTGGTGGGTGGCCAATATAGACTTTCAGGAGAAGTTTCTCCTCTCTTCTTCCCCAGATTGTGAGTTGTTTACAGATGCCTGTCTGACTGGTTGGGGCACTTCAATGGGACATGTCACAACTGGAGGTCACTGGGCCCAGGAGGAGCTGGATCATATAAACATCCTAGAGTTGAAGGCCATTCTGTTGGGCTTGCAGTCCCTGTGTAGGGATAGGTCTAGCTCCCATATTCAACTCTGTTCTGACAACACTACTGTAGTTGCTTGTATAGATCGTTGTGGCAGTACAAGACCTAATCTTCATGCCCTTACAGTGCAGATTTATGAGTGGGCTGCTTCTAGGAATATTACCCTGTCAGCACAGCATATACAGGGTTTGTACAATGTGACAGCTGATGTGGAGTCCAGAGTTAGTAGGATGGATGTTTAGTGGATGTTACAACCCGATATTTTTAACAGAATTTGTCAGCTTTTTTATACTCCAGCTATCGATCTTTTTGCCACTCGCTTAACCCCTTCCTCGGCAGAAACAAGTATACTCGTTTTCACTAAATGTTCTGTTTTCAGTCGTCGACAAGTATACTCGTCTAAAATTTTACTTTCAAAAACCAGCTACAGATGTATATATTCATTTTCACTAAATGTTCCGTTTTCAGTCGTCGACGAGTATACTCGTCTAAAACTTGACCTTCAAAAACCTGCCACAGACGTATATACTTGTCGATTCTGAGCCTTTCTAAGCCATTTTACGTGTGAAACGAGTATTCTCATCAAATCGTACGCCTGGCAGAGGCAACAGGGTAGAACGGTGGTGCTCTGGCAAACAGTCATCGCATGGGTGTTGTTTTCATTCACATTACCACTTATTTTTTGTATTTTCAAATAATTTACACCCCAAATGTCAAGTTTTGAGGAAGATAGCGAATATGAACTTTCCCTCAGAAGCTTGAATACTTCTGATGACACTGCCAGTTCATCAGACAATGAATATTTCTCGACAAAGGAGGAGGAGGAGGAGGAGGAGGAGGAGGAGGAGGAGGAGGAGGAGGAGGAGGAGGAGGAGGAGGAGGAGGAGGAGGAGGAGGAGGAGGAGGGAGGTGAGGGGAGAGCTTGGAGTTTATAGGAAGACGAGTTAATTCGTATATGTCTACAAAGGTATTTTCAAAATAAAAAATTAATCACAAAAATGGGGGAAAACAGTAATTACAAGCTGTTTTCATAATCAGCATGAAAAATACTGTATAGAACCAAAATAAAAAAGAAACGTTTTTAACTAAAAAATTGTTGGGGAAGGGGTTAAAATGCTCAATTGCCTGCCTATGTCTCCTGGAAGCCAGACCCATCTGCTATGCGCACTAATGCCTTCACTTTGGATTGGGGTGGTAAGAGCTTATATGCATTTCCACTTTCAGCATTGTCTCCAGAGTTCTGCGGAAACTACAGGACGACAAAGCAACAGCTCTGATGATTCTTCCACTCTGGCTGACACAAGTGTGGTTTCCAACGGCCCTTCAGTTTTTTGCAGCTGATCCAGTTTTGCTTCCACACTGTCCTTTGTTTCTCCCTCAACAACCAACTCTAACACACCCTCGAGCTCGGAGGTTGGTTTTGACAGCGATGGTGCTCTCTGGGCAGCATTCATGAGTCGTGGCCTTTCGCAGGAGGTTGCCCAGTTTTTCCTTCGTTCCTGGAGAGCTAGTACTAGGGCACAATATAGGCCGCATATCAGCAGCTGGTTGTTGTTATGCCTCCGAAGGGAAACTGATCCGTTTCAGCCACCTGTGAGTATCCTGTTGGATCACCTTTTGTTACAATATCAACGCAGCACAGGTCGGGGATACAGCTCCATGAATACAATCCGTTCAGCCATCTCTGCTATTGCTACTATTGATGGTAGTCCTGCAGACAACATCCGTTAGTCTCTCGTTCTATGAAGGCAGTTTTCTTAGAGAGACCTTCTCTTCCACGCTCCCATACAATTTAGGATCCTCAGGTAGTGTTGGATTATATCTGTGGTCTTGGTCTTCTTCAGTTGTCAAGGAAACTAGTTATTCTTATGCTTTTGTTGTCAGGCCACCGCTGTCAGACCTTACATTTACTAGATCTTAGAAACATGTCTGTCACAGAGTCTCGGGTTGGGTTTAGGATTGGAGACTTATTAAAAACCTCTCGTCCTGGGGTCCACATGTCAGACTTGTTTTTTGATGCCTACCCACATGACAGCCGCTTGTGTGTTGTTGACACCATCAAACATTATCTAGATAAGACTAGCTCCATCCGTGGGTCAGTTATGGGTTTTTTCCTAACTACACGACCTCCGGTTCGGTTGGTCTCCCGGGATACATTGCGACATTGGGTGAGAGACGTGATGAGAGCTGCTGGCATTGACATTACTGTCTTCTCTCCCCATTCTACTAGGTCAGCCCCTTCCAGTAAGGCAGCCCGGATGTTGCCTCTTGCTACAGTAGTCTCCACCATTGGATGGGCGAGGGAGTCTACTTTTACCCGACACTATCAGAAGCCTCTTGCCCAGCAGGCCCAGTTTGCTAGGACAGTTTTGTCGTAATGCTTTTGTTCTTTTCTCATGTTAAATTTTGTAAGGGTTTGTGACCCCCTTCTTAGGTTTGCGAAGTGGGGAAAGAATTTTTTTTCTGTAAGTTTCTGGGGATTGGGTTCCATAATGTTCAAGATATATATACACTATATGTGTATATATATCTTGTGGCTTAAACTTAGGATAAAAAATTTGTTCTGTACCCTGTGGAAGGTTCTTGGGATTTTTTGTGATACTGTCTTGAAATACATGTGATGGGTCTTATGTTTGCTATTTTGGTAATTTCCTTACCAACGTTCTGAGTATTGCTTTCCGTTTTTTCCCTGGATTTTGTATTTTAGTAAGTTTGAGGAACCTCTCTAAAGCTCTTGTTGGCTACCGCTGTGACGTCAGATGAAATTCATGACGTAAAATTGTAAGATTAAACGAGTACTTACCATGTATGAAGTTTGATCATAATTTCACGAACATTCAACGACGTCACAGTGGTGTATAATGCCCTCCCTCCCTACCCTGTCTGTTTTGTGATCCTCACTTTAGGGCGAAGGGTCCTTGCGGTAATATGTAACTGCTTCCACAAACCTCCTCTCTAAAAGTGACTGACGGTGGAATGGTAGCATGGCATCTTGTTGTACACCACTGTGACATCGTTGAATGTTCGTGAAATTACGATCAAACTTCATACTTGGTAAGCACAGGCAACCCCCGTTTAACGAAGGGATTACATTCCTAAAAAACACTTCGTTAAGCGAAACTTTGTTAAGCAAACCGACTATAACAAGTTTAACCCTTGATTTGAACTTCCACTGAGAGTAAGCAAAGCGAGAGTGCATCATAGTACAGTGAAAGGTTTAATGAAAGTAAAAATTATGAAGTTAAACATTTAGGTAGTTTAATTTAAGTCATTATAATGTACACTAATGTATGTATGTACGTAACTTTATAATGTTGATGATCTTAACTTTATGAAGGGAGGAAGAGTGAAACGGGAAAGACACTAACCGGCAACCTGTGGAATGTAAACAAAGTGCACATCATTGTATCACATACAAAACTTATGTACCACATTTCCACAAGGCTTTCCATTTTATCCATTGTAGAGTCACGAGTTCAGGTGGTTCTTTTTGCTTGCAAGGAAGATACGGTCTCACCAGCCTTCTTAATAGATTCTGCTGACTTGAAAATAGAGACAGTATAATATGGAGTCAAGATGGTGGCCAGCACTGCTATAGTTTTCTGGCCTCTCTCGTGTCTGTGAATAATATCTAGCTTCACTTGGAGAGTAAGAGACTTCCTGGTCTTCTTACAAACACTAGGCCAATTGCAGGGCATTTTGGTGGTAAGTTGAGCTAGGGAAGACAAGCTGCTGCTGACGGTGTTATGTTTTGACTGGAGAGTGAGTGTTGCGCGTGTTGTCCACGAGAGGCTTGATCTTGATTTTGATCTTTATTCTATAGGTATCCCAGGATTTTTCCTGAGGCAGGCCTTAGTACCAGCAGCTCCTGGTGTATTCAAAAGCCTGTCAGCTTGCATGATACGGTGGGGCTTTCAAATTTGGAAAAAAATTACCTGGATAAAACTTCGTTAAAGCAAGTTTGGTGTTCGTTAAACGAGCAGATGGTAGTAAAATGAAACCTTCGTTGTAGCGAAATTTCGTTGTGTGAACCTTCGTTAAAGGGAGGTTGCCTGTACTCGTTTAATCTTACAATTATATGTACGATCCCTGCCTCTCTGCAAACAACGCTACAATCGTACATATACGATCACTGTACTTTAAGAGTTAAAATCATCATTGAAGTCAGATGTAGTATCAGAAATAAGATCTCGATGCAGCAGCCTAGCCTTCCCACAAATTATGCCCTCTAACAAAGAGGGTTTATCCAATCAACATTTTTTTCATTTCTCCCACTGCTGCAGGTCGCTTAAATTGCCTTTTCACACCAATCTCCACATGAGCTCTTTTAATGAGGTCTTTCTTCTTCAGTATTGTGACAACTGTAGATTTAGCCATACAGTACTCAGCTGCAAGATCGGTTATTTTTCCTCCTTTCTCATATTTATCAATAATCTCTATTTTCATTTCGATGGTTGTCACTACATTCTTGTAGGCTTATTCTCACCACTAACAAGCCTCTTTCGTGACATTGTAAGCTTCTAAATGGAGAAGAAAAAAAAAAGAAAAAAAAAAAAAAAAAAAAAAAAAAAAAAAACTCCGTAGAGAAGGCGCAGGAAAATCTTATTCTTACGACAGTAAAGGATCAACTGGCTGCAGTGGTCCACCAGTGTGGTACATGGGGCAGCGGAAAGGGAGAGACACTTTGTTTACAGCCATGTGGACGGACGTTTGACTAATGGATATTTTTTTTAGTATTAAGTTGAACTTTTGCATTCGACAATTGAAAAGTTTGACTATTTAGACGTTCGAGTACAGAAACTCCCCTACTTACGAACATTCCATACATACGAACAAATCTTTTAAATAAGTCCAAAAAATTGTTTGAAAGATGCTAGGAAACTTCAAATTTCCTGCGCGCATATATAGTTCACGAGTCTGCCACGCCATGGCGCTGCCGAGCTCACTCAGCTGTGCGAATCACTCCCCTGCCCTCCAGGCTCCCGCCATAAACACAAAAGCATTTGTTCACTGTGTCCTCGTGTACCGCCAATTTTAGTGCCATAATTCGCTTTACCTGTGCATCATTCCATCAAAAAATGTCGGGTGTGAAGCGAAAAATAAACGGTGAAGCCAGTGGAAGTGCCAAGAAACGTCAGGCTATAACTTTAGAGGTGAAAATGGACATCATAAAACAGCTTGAGAAATGTGAGAAATGTCTGATGTGGCACAAAAATTTAATATGAATCGGTCAACTGTAGGCACAATTATTAAGAACAAAGAAAAAATAGTGGAACATATGAAATCTGCAGTGCCCATGCAATCAACCATCATATCGAAAAAGAGAGGGAAAGTGATTGAGGAGATGGAAAAACATCTCGGCGTCTGGTTCGAGGACTGCATCCAGAAACGGAAACGTCTATGTCTTATGATGATTCAAGAGAAGGCCCTAAGTCTATTCAATGAACTGAAGGCTGAGTATGGTGAGAATGTGTCATTCACTGCAAGTCATGGGTGGTTTAACTGCTTCAAGGCGCGCAATAACTTGCATAACGTGAAGGTGTCTGGTGAGGCGGTGAGTGCAGATGTTAAGGCAGCTGAGGAATTCCCAGGAAAACTAGCAGAAATTATCTGCCAGGGAGGCTACACACCACAACAGATTTTCAATGTGGATGAAACTGGCCTCTACTGGAAAAAGATGCCTGACCGAACCTACATCAGTAAGGAACCAGGGAGTCATCGCAACGTTCAAAAAATACTATCTAAGGCGCACTTTCCGCCAGGCACTGAAGGCAACAGACGAGAATGATATGACTCTGAGCGAATTTTGGAAGTCATATAACATCTACAATGCCATAAAAAACATTAATACCTCCTGGTGGGAAGTTACAACCACCTGTATGAATGCCGTATGGAAAAAGCTCTGCCCTCAGGTTGTTCATGATTTCACTGGATTTGAAAATATTCAGGAGGAGCAGGAGGAGGTTGTTGACAATTTAATCTCCATGAGTGAGAAACTGGAGCTAGAGCTGGAGGAGCAGGACTTCACAAAGTTCTTTGATGACCATGACAAGGAGTTATCTAATGATGAACTACGAGAATTGGAGAAGCAGAGGAAGGAGGCAGAAGAGGCAGAGGAGGAAGTGGAAATGCCACCAAAACATTTCCAAACTAAAAAGATGGCAGAAGCTTTTGCATCCATAGAGGCAGCCTTGGCAAATTTTGAAGAACAGGACCCAAATGAAAAACGACATGCCAAGGTGTCAGCAGCTGTTCATGATGCACTGAAATGCTACCGTGTCATATACGAGGAAAAAAAGAAGGCTGTGAGCCAGTCGTCGCTTCATCGGTTCTTCAAATGGGTAGATAAACGTGAGGCAACAGTACCATCCACTTCTCAGTCAGTGCCATCTACCCATGAGCCAGTGCCATCTTCATCCTCTACCCACACGCCTGACGCTGACAGCGATGCTGACGACCCCTCCACCACGTCGTTCCTCGCCCGCCACTTCCCCCAACAAATCCAAGTGAACAAGGTAAATCTGACGAGTTTCCTCATTTTTATTTCAAGCATGCAATGTTTTCTGTTTTATATTTCATGTGAAATGCTTTCATGTATGTAACTGACATAGCCCTAACGTTAAAATGTGTAACCTAAATGCGAGTCTGTAACCTAGCGGTAACCATGTCAGCTGTTTGACCCCGATATACAGACGCTTAGTCATCCCAGATTTATAGACACCTGTTCAACCCCCATTGATTGACGCCATGTTAATCTATCCATGTTTATCGATCTTTCTCAGTATGGTATGGTGTCATCCCCGGTCTAACGGATAGGCTTCGTGTTGTGTGACGGCCCTGGTTGTGTTTTCCTGCCCAGCTGACCACACGCCATCTTATCGATTGGTTCGCCAGCCAGTCACCACTACAATATATTTTCTTTTTAAATAAAGTATGTTTCTACATTAAAGTTGTATGAATCACCATCAAATAATATTAAAAGCATTACATATTACAGGTACTGTATAAGGTATGTCGTACTTATTGGGATTTATGTACAGGTATTCTTAATGTAAACAAAACTTTAAAACAATGGGAAAAAAAAGGCAATGGAGACCCGACTTTGGATATACGAACAAATGGAGTTACGAACAGCCTCTCGGTCCCCATTATGTTCGTAAGTTGGGGAGCTTCTGTATTGAGTCTCCACAGTGTATATATATATATATATATATATATATATATATATATATATATATATATATATATATATATATATATATATATATATATATATATATATACAGTGGTACCTCGACATACAATTTTAATTCGGTCCATGACGATCGTTGCACAGGTAGTCCTTGATTTATACAGTAGATGCGTTCCAGAAGGGACCGTATAAAGTAAAAATCATATAAAGTAAAGAATGAATACCCAACTCCCTAGACTTTTTTCTAGTATAAAAGAGTGGACCTGAGCTTTGTACAGTACCTCCAGCCCCTTTCCATCAAGCAGCCACGCGATCCTCATGAGCGTGACTCCCAGCACATCCTCTTCGTCCCTTGGTTGAACAGCCTCGCCCTTCATGGCGAGGCTTAGGGGCATTCTCGCACCACTACCACTACCACTACCACCACCATCACCATCACCAACCACCACCATCACCACCACTAGACTTTGAAGGATGTGTTCAAAATAGAATAATCTTTCACTGTACGTATACATTTTGCATTAAACGCATTTCTAATATGCTTATTAATGCTTTTATTAATAAACTTACAAAGACATAAAAATGACTATGAAAAAGGGAAATGTTTAAACACAAAATTATTTTGTTAGTACCTTCTTCTTCTATTTTCCTACTTCCTCCTCTGATGTGTCACCATTGTTGTCGTCTGTCTTCGATTCTTTTACTTGACTCGGTGTGTGCGGTCTGAAGAAGCTTGTTATTGATTGCTGTTTTTTCTTTTGTTTTTCTTTGAGAAGAACCTCATAGCGCGTCATTTTTTCCATGACCCCTCTGATGACAGCGGTGCTTCTTTCAATACTTGGGTCAATTTCTTCAAGAATTTTCATTGACTGCACCAATAAGTCCATACACTCAAATTGGCTGCTGTGAGGGCTCGCTGAGGTTGTCCCGATGTGTCTGGCGTATCACCACCAACTGGAGATGCTATGAGGTTCTTCTCAAAGAAAAACAACAAAAGAAAAAATAGCAATCAATAACAAGCTTCTTCAGACCGCACACACCAAGTCATGTAACAGAATCGAAGACAGACGACGACAATGGTGACACATCAGAGGAGGAAGTAGCAAAATAGAGGAAGAAGGTACTAATAAAATAATTTTGTGTTTAAACATTTCTCTTTTTCTTAGTCATTTTTGTCTTTGTAAGTTTATTAATAAAAGAATTAATAAGCATAATAGAAATGTGTTTAATGCAAAATGTATACATATAGTGAAAGATTATTTTATTTTGAACACATCCTTCAAAGTCTAGTGGTGGTGGTGATGGAGAGCCAGCGCTCAAGAGGGATTTTTTCTAACTTTCTTTTTTTTTTTGCCCTTGGCTGGCCCTCTTCCCAAGAAAAAAAAAAAAAAAAAAAAAAAAAAAAAAAATCTCGCATTTATGTTCACAAAACAACATTTCTATTAACTTTTTACAAGCCTTGCCCCCAAGAAAGGATTATTTTATACATGGAATACCAAAAAATAAAGCAGAGATGAGATGAGCCACAGACGAAGTGAGACTCGAGGCCAGTCGGCCACTTCTTCTTCTTGTGACCCTTTTGCTTGCGTGTTACTTTCATCATGATGTTTATGTTTCCATTCCTCTATTGCCTGCTATAATGGATATCATATCTTAGTATTCATATACGCTCATGCCATGAGGATAACCTTGACTCTGTGGCACTGAGTGATAGTGAATTATTAATGAAATAACGCGGTATTTCATTAATAATTCACTATTACTTAGTGCTACGGAGGCGAGGTTATCCTCATGGCATGAGCATATATGAATATTAAGATATGATATCCATTATAGCAGGCAATAAAGGAGTGGAAACAAATATCATGGGGAAAGACAACACGCCAAGCTAAAAGGGTCACAAGAAGAAGAAGAAGTGGCCGAGTCACCGCGAGTCTCCCGCTTCGTCTGTGGCTGATCTCATCTCTGCTTTATTTTTTGGTATTCCATGAAAGATTTCACTTTATGCATTACAAAACAATCCTTTCTTGGGGGCAAGGTTTGTAAAAAGCTAATAGAAATGTTTTGTGAACATAAATGCAATTTTTTTTTTTTTTTTTACGAGGGAAGATAGAGTATTGGAGGGTCTGTGCGCCAGTCGGGTCTGTGCGCTAAGCCCCGCGTTAAATCTCATAACACACAAACAGAGTGTTTAAATGGCGGGCCGTAGTTCAAATTTTCCCGCCAGTACCGTTCCAGTGTTGTGTTTGCGCCAGGGAGAGAGAGGCAGTGCGTCTTCCGCTATACTGAGGTAAGTTGTCTTCCGCTAACTGTTTCGTTAACACACATGAATATCAGTGTTAGTCACTGCTACCTATTTTGATACAAAACTGACATAACTTGTCAATCAATTCTTTGTTATAATACATGACTGTCAAATGGTTGAGGATAAACATGCCTGAGTGTCAGCAAATAGGAGAGGGCGTGGGTAGCGCGCAAACCCGCCACAAACGCTCATGGCGGGTCGCGCCCACCAGGCAAAAGCAACACTAGGCTAGAGTGCTTGTTTTGTTTTTGTTTTCTCTTTTTAGGCTATCTGCATTTTCAGTTTTTTTTTTTTTTTTTGGAAAAATGAAAAAAAAAATATTCCATTATGCATGTTAATTTGTATTTTTGCTCTGATCCTTTTCAACAGCCCTTGCTGAAATGGCATCAACACAGCGGTACAAACAAGAACAAGTGGAGAAAGCTGTGGAGCTGGTAAGATCTAAACAGATGTCCCTGAATGCCGCCTCCAAAACTTTTGGTATCCCTTACGCCACCCTTGGGGATAAGGTCAGGGGAAGAAGACCTATGCAGCCTGCTCCCAAAACAGTTCTGTCAATGGAAGAGGAGAAGAAGCTAGTAGATTGGCTGATTGAAGTGTCTAAACGAGGTTTTGGACGGACCAAAGACGACCTCAAAGACATGGTGAAAACCATTCTCGATGATAGGGAAGAGAGGACTGTCTTCAAAAACAACCGCCCTGGAAAGGATTGGATGCGAGCCTTTTTCAAGAGGCATCCAGAGATACGGGAAAGAATTGGACAACCACTTGGCCGTGAGAGAGCAATTGTGACAAAGGATGCTCTAGGTGAATGGTTTCAGCAAATGAAACATTACCTGGACACCATCGATCCCACTTTGTTGACCTCTCCTGACCGGATCTTTAATGCTGATGAAAGTGGTTTTAATATATGTCCAAAGACAAAGAAAATCATCAGCATGACAGGAGCAAAACACGTCTACTCTGTCACAAGTGGCAAACGGCAGCAAGTGACAATGTTGGCCTGCTCCTCTGCCATGGGGCAGTACCTTCCACCGCTGCTGATCTTTCCCTACACCAGAGATCCTCGCTTCAATGCGTTGGAAGGTTTTGAAGAGGCTTTTTTTCAAAAAACTCCAAATGGTTGGATCACTGAGGTGGTCTTTCTTAGCTTTCTGAGGGACATTTTCATTCCCAAATTGGGAGAAAAGCGACCAGTGGTGCTGTTTGTGGACGGCCATTCCAGCCATCATTCCTGGCAATCTGCACGCTGTGTAACGAGAATGGTGTCATCCTTTACTGCCTGAAGGCGCATGCCAGTCACCTTATCCAGCCACTGGATCAAGCTTTCTTTGGGGCAATCAAACTAGCATGGAGTGAAGCCGTCAGAAAGTTTCAGTACCAAACTGGAGAGAGTGTCACCATGTGCACGTTTGCCCGCACACTAAAGAAAGCTTGGGACACTACAGCACGACCAGAGCTTGCTTACAAGGGATTTGTTAAGTCTGGGATCTATCCTTTTAACCCTGAGGTTGTACTCAACTCAGACAAGCTGAAGCCAAGCTGCAGTTTCTCCAGCGCTGCTCCAGTCACTCTCCCTACCTCAGCATCTTTTGGCATCACTGCTCTTCCCGCATGTACCCCAACAATCTCAACCTCTGTTCCTTCTGCTTCACCAGCAGCCAAATCCAAGTTCCCTGGGCCAGAACAAAGAACTCCCACTCTCTCAGCATTCTCCAACATTTTTGAGCTGATGAAGCTGAGCCTGTCATTAGGGAAGGAACAACTCTAAAATTCATGAAGCGCGGTGCGAGGAGCGATACGACATGGATGACCCACCCTATGAAGACTGGAAGGTGTTGTTGGAGAAAACCTTACAGCCTGCCTCACAGTCCCTGCCTTCCACATCCCAGCCTGCCTCACAACCCCTGCCTTCCACATACCAGGCTGCCTCACAAACCCTGCCTTCCACATCCCAGCCTGCCTCACAACCCCTGCTTTACACATCCCAGGCTGCCTCACAAACCCTGCCTTCCACATCCCAGCCTGCCTCACAACCCCTGCTTTACACATCCCAGGCTGCCTCACAACCCCTGCCTTCCACATCCCAGCCTGCCTCACAACCCCTGCCTTACACATCCCAGCCTGCCTCACAACCCTTGCCTTCCACATCCCAGCCTGCTCCACAACCCCTGCCTTACACATCCCAGCCTGCTCCACAACCTCTGCCTTCTACAAAGAAAAATTCCAAAACGATTGATGATTACCTCACGCTGCCCTCATTCCCGAAGAAAAAAGGATTAAAAAAGACCATCGCAGTATTGCCATGCTCAATAAGCGGTGTTGAGTACCGCAAATGATTGAAGAGAAACAGAGAAAGAAACGAGAGGAGGAGAGGGAGAAAATGGAAAGAAAAAGAAAGAGAGAAGAGAGAAAAAAAATTATAGAACAAGAAGCTGAAGCAAAGAGAAAGAGAATGGAGGAAAAGAAAAGGCAGAAGGAAAACAACAGGAAAGAAAAAGAAAAGAGAAAAAGGAAAGAAAAACGATTCAGGACACTTCAGTATGTTTCCCAAAAGCAGAAAGACAAGGAAACAGAAACTTCAGAGAGTGCGGATGAGCCAGTCTTGGACGATGACTCGGATGATGTAATTGATGATATGAACGAGCTCTGTGGAAAATGTCAATGTGAAACAAAAGGAAAGTTAAGGATAAAATGTGTATTGTGTGACAGCTGGTGGCATGCAGAATGTCTGAGTGAGATGAATTTGAGTGAAAAGTCTCAGGAGGACATTGATACAATGGATACTGAGTTTTTTGTAATAAATGTAATTAGGCTATTTTGATACTGTTGAATGATTTTTTCACGGAGTATTCTTAAGATTTTCGTTTCGATTTCTGAAAGGCATTTATTTGTTATTTTGACACTGTTAAATGAAACATTTCACGGAATATTCTTAAGATTTTCGTTTTAACTCTGAGACATTTATTTGTTATTTTGATACTGGTAAATGAAACTTTTCCCGGAGTATTGTTAAGATTTTTGTTTTGAACTCTGTGGGACATTTATTTGTTTATGATATTCATAACTAAAGCACAGTTTTTATGTTTGTCAATACACTATTTTAAAAATAAAAAAGTTAGTTTGCAATCTTTCATTTATTTTTCCAAAGCTTTTACTCCTTGAGAGGCAAGAGGATTTATCAACTACCTATTGAGAGTGATTTTGATAGCTTGTAGATTAAAACAAAGAACTTAAGGCACCTAGCGCGATGACCCGACATGCCATAGCGCACTGACCCCCTGGCGCAACCCCTCCTCAACCTAGCGCGTAGACCCGGCTGGGTGGCGCACAGACCCTACCTAACTTTCCCTTACTTACAGTGCACAATCGGGAAACTGCAGCGATTGAGGGTAGCGCGTTACCCGCCATCATGAGCAGACAAAATTTTACACTCCTTGTTAAAATTTCGTTTTGTATTCAAGTTTGGTGATTTTGTAGCAATTTTTTTCTGCTTAGGGTAGCGCAAACTGCCTCCTCTACTCTAGTGTGTGTGTGTGTGTATTTACCTAATTGTATTTACCTAATTGTAACATACGGGAAAAGAGCTATGCTCGTGTTGTCCCGTCTCCATATCTATTAATGTCCAGCTTTTTCTTAAAATCATGAATATTCCTTGCTGACCACTTCCACGTCTAAACTATTCCATGCTTCCACCCTTCTATGAGGGAAGCTATATTTTTCACATCTCTCCTATAAGTGGCCATTTTAGTTTTTTCCCATGCCCTCTCGACATTCTTTCATTCCACATACACAGATCTTCCCTATCCATTTTTCCATGCCAATCATCACTCTGTATATTGCTATCAGGTCTCCCTTTCTTCTGTTTTCCAGGGTCGGAAGTTGCATTCTTTTCAGTCTGTCTTCATAAGTCAAATCTCTTAAGTCAGGCACCATTTTTGTTGCAGCCCTCTGTACTTTCTCTAGTTTCCTTATGTGTTTCTTTAAGTTCGAGCCCACTGTATTGTTGCATATTCAAGCCTCGGTCTTATCATTGCAGTAATTATTTTCTTCATCATTTCTTCATCTAAATATACGAACGCCACTCTTATGTTCCTCAATAAGTTCAATACTTCTCAATTATTTTGTTTATATGTCTCTCTGGCGATAGGTCATTGGTAATTGTCACCCCAAGGTCTTTTTCTTCATGACTGGTTTTTATGTCTTCATTTCCTATCTTGTACATACTCCTGATTCTTCTTTCACTCTTGCCAAACTCTATTTTCTTGCATTTTGTCGTGTTGAACTCCATTTGCCATGTACAGCTCCATTTCCATATTCTGTCCAAGTCTTCCTGGAGTAGTTCGCAATCTTTGTCACATCTCACTTTTCTTAACAATTTTGCATCGCCTGCAAATAGGCTCACATAACTGGACACCCCATCCACCATGTCATTTATGTAGACCGCGAACATTACTGGTGCCAACACTGATCCCTGTGGAACTCCACTCTCCACCAAGCCCCATTCTGATGGTCTGTCCTTAATTATTGTTCTCATTTCTCTTCCTACCAAAAGTCTTCCATCCATTTTAGTAAACTGCCATGCACTCCTCCTACCATTTCAAGTTTCCAGATCAGTCTCTGTGTGGTACCTTATCAAAGGCCTTTTAAATCCAGATATATTCCATCAGCCCAACCATCTCTTTCCTGTATTACATCTATCACCCTCGAATAGTAACATATCAGGTTTGTCGCATGAACGCCTTTTTCTAAAACCAAATTGACACTCACAAAGTATGTCATTTTTCTCCAAGAAGTCTGTCCATCTATTCTTCACCACCCTCTGTGTGTGTGTGTGTGTGTGTATTTACCTAATTGTATTTACCTAATTGTAACATACGGAAAAGAGCTATGCTCGTGTTGTCCCGTCTCCATATCTATTAATGTCCAGCTTTTTCTTAAAATCATGAATATTCCTTGCGCTGACCACTTCCACGTCTAAACTATTCCATGCTTCCACCCTTCTATGAGGGAAGCTATATTTTTCACATCTCTCCTATAAGTGGCCATTTTAGTTTTTTCCCATGCCCTCTCGACATTCTTTCATTCCACATACACAGATCTTCCCTATCCATTTTTCCATGCCAATCATCACTCTGTATATTGCTATCAGGTCTCCCTTTCTTCTGTTTTCCAGGGTCGGAAGTTGCATTCTTTTCAGTCTGTCTTCATAAGTCAAATCTCTTAAGTCAGGCACCATTTTGTTGCAGCCCTCTGTACTTTCTCTAGTTTCCTTATGTGTTTCTTTAAGTTCGAGCCCACTGTATTGTTGCATATTCAAGCCTCGGTCTTATCATTGCAGTAATTATTTTCTTCATCATTTCTTCATCTAAATATACGAACGCCACTCTTATGTTCCTCAATAAGTTCAATACTTCTCCAATTATTTTGTTTATATGTCTCTCTGGCGATAGGTCATTGGTAATTGTCACCCCAAGGTCTTTTTCTTCATGACTGGTTTTATGTCTTCATTTCCTATCTTGTACATACTCCTGATTCTTCTTTCACTCTTGCCAAACTCTATTTTCTTGCATTTTGTCGTGTTGAACTCCATTTGCCATGTACAGCTCCATTTCCATATTCTGTCCAAGTCTTCCTGGAGTAGTTCGCAATCTTTGTCACATCTCACTTTTCTTAACAATTTTGCATCGCCTGCAAATAGGCTCACATAACTGGACACCCCATCCACCATGTCATTTATGTAGACCGCGAACATTACTGGTGCCAACACTGATCCCTGTGGAACTCCACTCTCCACCAAGCCCCATTCTGATGGTCTGTCCTTAATTATTGTTCTCATTTCTCTTCCTACCAAAAAGTCTTCCATCCATTTTAGTAAACTGCCATGCACTCCTCCTACCATTTCAAGTTTCCAGATCAGTCTCCGTGTGGTACCTTATCAAAGGCCTTTTTAAATCCAGATATATTCCATCAGCCCAACCATCTCTTTCCTGTATTACATCTATCACCCTCGAATAGTAACATATCAGGTTTGTCGCATGAACGCCCTTTTCTAAAACCAAATTGACACTCACAAAGTATGTCATTTTTCTCCAAGAAGTCTGTCCATCTATTCTTCACCACCCTCTCACACATCTTAGCTACCACACTTGTAAGTGACACTGGTCTATAGTTCAATGGGTCTCTTGTTACCTGATTTATAGATTGGGACAATGTTAGCTCTTTTCCAGTCTTGGGGCACTACACCTTCCCTTAATGAGGCATCAATTACTTCACAAACTTTTTCTGCCAGTTGCTCCCTGCATTCTCTTAAAATCCATCCTGATACCCCATCAGGTCCCACAGCTTTTCTCACTTCTAAACTCCCCATCATATTCTTGATCTCCTCCACAGTTACTTGAAACTCCTTCATAATCCCTTTCTGTTCCATTACCAGTGGTTTGTCAAAAGCAGTCTCCTTTGTGAATACCTTCCGAAAGCATCCATTCATAGCCTCTGCCATTTCCTGGGATCTTCACTGCATACTCCATTTACTTCTAAACTTTCAATACTTTCTATTTTTGATGTTGTTGTTCACATGTCTGTAAAAAGCCTTGGTTGGTCTTTACATTTATCAATTATATCCTTTTCTTGTTTCTTTCTTTCTTCTCTTCTAATCAACACATATTCATTTCTTGCTCTTTTGTAACTTTCCCACTGCTTAATCCGTCTTTTCCTTCTCCACCTCTTCCATGCATCCTCTTTTCTTGTTCTAGCCTTTTCACATCTATCGTTAAACCAGTCCTGCTTTCCAACTTCTATGTTGTCTTATTGGTACAAATTTTTCTCACCTTCTTTGTATATTTTTATAAATTCCTTCCACTTTTCATTTGCTCCTTAGCACTCTTGAATTTCATCCAATTTGTCTCTTGAAAGAATTTCTTTAGGTTTCCAAAATCTGTCTTGGCATAATTCCATCTTCCCACTTTATATTCTTCATTTCTTCTAGATTTCTCTTCATCTATCACCTTGAACTCCAAAACTGCATGATCACTCTTGCTAAAGGGCACTCCACCCTCATCTCCTCAATGACCATTGGCTCTGTACTAAAGACCAAGTCCAGTCTTGACGATGCTCCCTCCTCCAAACCTAGTATCTTCTTTGACCCACTGAGTTAACACATTTTCCATTGCCAGTGTCAATAGTGTATTTCCCATGTTGTCTCTGATCCTTCCATTGACCAGTCCTCCCAACACACCTCTTTACAATTAAAATCTCCCATCATTATAGTTCGTTCACAGCCACCCAACATTTCTTCCAGACATGTTCCTGTATCACTTATCATTTCTTCATATTCCTGTACTGACCATGCATTTGTCTTAGGTGGTACGTACACCACTATGTAGTGCCTCTTTTTCCTTCATTAGTTTCTGCTCTGATCTTTAGCACTTCTGCCTTTCCCATACCTTCTTTCACTTGATCCACCTTTATATCTTTTTAACCAGCAACATCACTCCTCCTCCCATCTTACCTACTCTATTTCTTTTCCAAACATTATATTTCCTTCTCCAACCATCATCAGGTCTTCTCCTCTCTCAGTTTTGTTTCAGTAAGACCCACAATATCTGGGTTCTTGTCCTCAAGTAATCGTTGAGTTCTAAAATCCCGATATCACTCCATTTATGTTGGAATACATTACATTCCGCTCATACGTAAGTTTCTTTAGTCCTTTCTTGCTGTACTTTTCTGGGTTATGAACCACTTCCTCAGTCTCATATCCAAGATTCTCCAGAAAACTCTTTCTTCTCCTCTTCTGTCCTCTCTTCATTTTTTTCAAAGCCTCCTTTCTCAACTCATTTAACATTTCTCTTCCTTTTCACCGAGATCTCTTCTCAACCAAATCTTCCTTGTTGTTTCCTGCTGGGCTAGCCTCCATGACTTCTCCACCAATTCATCTACATCCTTTTGTGACTTAAGTTTGATTCTTATTGGCCTCATACCTTCTCTTGTGAACTTTCCAATTCTATGGAAGTCCTCTATTTCTTGTACTAGGTCTTTTCCTCCTCCTGCACCACATTAATGATATTATTTATCACCTTTTTATGTTTTTCTCTCTCCATTTTACTCGGTGTCTTATCCTCCTCCACACCAAATATCACCACACATCTCTTTTGTCTACAGTTTCTCACCAATGTCTCATTTGACTTAATAACCTTCACCACTTTCTCAGCAATCTTCTCTATGATCTGTTGATCTATAATTTCAGCAAGGCCCAAAGTTTTCTCCCAGACTCTTTGATTTCCTTTTCCAGACTTGCAACTTTGTAATTTACCTCCTTTCTTTCCACTTCCTGACTTTTTTCCATTCAGCCTGCTTCTCCATCACTTTTCCTAGAGATTCTCCACATTTTTCGCAATTCACTTTAATTAGCTTAACTTCCTCTTTCAGTGCTTCATTTTCCTTCTTCATATCGGCACACTCTTTCATTACATTGTCATAACTCGTTTCCAGGCCCCATACTTTTCAAACAGTTTTTCAATTTTACCTTCCAACTCCAGAATTTTCTTCACATAAGCGCTCTTCTCCATTATTCCTTGAAATCCTGTGAAGTCTGATTCATCTTTCGAGTTCACGGCCGCCATGTTGCGCAGATGTAAACAAACCAGCTGATGGCTCAAACGCAGGCTACAGTTTATATTTACCTTCCTGGACATTATTTTGCTAATCAACAGTTAACATGACTATATGGAGACGGGACAAACATTACCAGCTCCTTTCCCACCTTGGTTACTCTTAGGCAATGGTAACTGTAGAATTAGAGATGATTGCTCTGAGCTCAGCGACCACCGCCATCCGCCATCGACGATGTCCCGTGTGTGTGTGTGTGTGTGTGTGTGTGTGTGTGTGTGTGTGTGTGTGTGTGAGTGTCAGCAAATAGGAGAGGGCGGTAGCGCAAACCCGCCACAAACGCTCATGGCGGGTCGCGCCCACCAGGCAAAAGCAACACTAGGCTAGAGTGCTTGTTTTGTTTTTGTTTTCTCTTTAGGCTATCTGCATTTTCAGTTTTTTTTTTTTTTTGGAAAAATGAAAAAAATATTCCATTATGCATGTTAATTTGTATTTTTGCTCTGATCCTTTTCAACAGCCCTTGCTGAAATGGCATCAACACAGCGGTACAAACAAGAACAAGTGGAGAAAGCTGTGGAGCTGGTAAGATCTAAACAGATGTCCCTGAATGCCGCCTCAAAACTTTTGGTATCCCTTACGCCACCCTTGGGGATAAGGTCAGGGGAAGAAGACCTATGCAGCCTGCTCCCAAAACAGTTCTGTCAATGGAAGAGGAGAAGAAGCTAGTAGATTGGCTGATTGAAGTGTCTAAACGAGGTTTTGGACGGACCAAAGACGACCTCAAAGACATGGTGAAAACCATTCTCGATGATAGGGAAGAGAGGACTGTCTTCAAAAACAACCGCCCTGGAAAGGATTGGATGCGAGCCTTTTTCAAGAGGCATCCAGAGATACGGGAAAGAATTGGACAACCACTTGGCCGTGAGAGAGCAATTGTGACAAAGGATGCTCTAGGTGAATGGTTTCGCAAATGAAACATTACCTGGACACCATCGATCCCACTTTGTTGACCTCTCCTGACCGGATCTTTAATGCTGATGAAAGTGGTTTTAATATATGTCCAAAGACAAAGAAAATCATCAGCATGACAGGAGCAAAACACGTCTACTCTGTCACAAGTGGCAAACGGCAGCAAGTGACAATGTTGGCCTGCTCCTCTGCCATGGGGCAGTACCTTCCACCGCTGCTGATCTTTCCCTACACCAGAGATCCTCGCTTCAATGCGTTGGAAGGTTTTGAAGAGGCTTTTTTTCAAAAAACTCCAAATGGTTGGATCACTGAGGTGGTCTTTCTTAGCTTTCTGAGGGACATCTTCATTCCCAAATTGGGAGAAAAGCGACCAGTGGTGCTGTTTGTGGACGCCATTCCAGCCATCATTCCTGGCAATCTGCACGCTGTGTAACGAGAATGGTGTCATCCTTTACTGCCTGAAGGCGCATGCCAGTCACCTTATCCAGCCACTGGATCAAGCTTTCTTTGGGGCAATCAAACTAGCATGGAGTGAAGCTGTCAGAAAGTTTCAGTACCAAACTGGAGAGAGTGTCACCATGTGCACGCTTTGCACACTAAAGAAAGCTTGGGACACTACAGCACCAGAGCTTGCTTACAAGGGATTTGTTAAGTCTGGGATCTATCCTTTAACCCTGAGGTTGTACTCAACTCAGACAAGCTGAAGCCAAGCTGCAGTTTCTCCAGCGCTGCTCCAGTCACTCTCCCTACCTCAGCATCTTTTGGCATCACTGCTCTTCCTGCATGTACCCCAACAATCTCAACCTCTGTTCCTTCTGCTTCACCAGCAGCCAAATCCAAGTTCCTGGGCCAGAACAAAGAACTCCCACCTCTCAGCATTCTCCAACATTTTTGAGCTGATGAAGCTGAGCCTGTCATTAGGGAAGGAACAACTCTAAAATTCATGAAGCGGTGAGGAGCGATACGACATGGATGACCCACCCTATGAAGACTGGAAGGTGTTGTTGGAGAAAACCTTACAGCCTGCCTCACAGTCCCTGCCTTCCACATCCCAGCCTGCCTCACAACCCCTGCCTTCCACATACCAGGCTGCCTCACAAACCCTGCCTTCCACATCCCAGCCTGCCTCACAACCCTGCTTTACACATCCCAGGCTGCCTCACAACCCCTGCCTTACACATCCCAGCCTGCCTCACAACCCCTGCCTTGCCACATCCCAGCCTGCCTCACCACCCTGCCTTCCACATCCCAGCCTGCCTCACAACCCCTGCCTTCCACATCCCAGGCTGCCTCACAACCCCTGCCTTCCACATCCCAGCCTGCCTCACAACCCCTGCCTTACACATCCCAGCCTGCCTCACAACCCTTGCCTTCCACATCCCAGCCTGCTCCACAACCCCTGCCTTACATCCCAGCCTGCTCCACAACCTCTGCCTTCTACAAAGAAAAATTCCAAAACGATTGATGATTACCTCACGCTGCCCTCATTCCCGAAGAAAAAAGGATTAAAAAAGACCATCGCAGTATTGCCATGCTCAATAAGCGTGTTGAGTACCGCAAATGATAGAAGAGAAACAGAGAAAGAAACGAGAGGAGGAGAGGGAGAAATGGAAAGAAAAAGAAAGAGAGAAGAGAGAAAAAAAATTATAGAACAAGAAGCTGAAGCAAAGAGAAAGAGAATGGAGGAAAAGAAAAGGCAGAAGGAAAACAACAGGAAAGAAAAAGAAAAGAGAAAAGGAAAGAAAACGATTCAGGACACTTCAGTATGTTTCCCAAAAGCAGAAAGACAAGGAAACAGAAACTTCAGAGAGTGCGGATGAGCCAGTCTTGGACGATGACTCTGATGATGTAATTGATGATATGAACGAGCTCTGTGGAAAATGTCAATGTGAAACAAAAGGAAAGTTAAGGATAAAATGTGTATTGTGTGACAGCTGGTGGCATGCAGAATGTCTGAGTGAGATGAATTTGAGTGAAAAGTCTCAGGAGGACATTGATACAATGGATACTGAGTTTTTGTAATAAATGTAATTAGGCTATTTTGATACTGTTGAATGATTTTTTCACGGAGTATTCTTAAGATTTTCGCTTCGATTTCTGAAAGGCATTTATTTGTTATTTTGACACTGTTAAATGAAACATTTCACGGAATATTCTTAAGATTTTCGTTTTTAACTCTGTGAGACATTTATTTGTTATTTTGATACTGGTAAATGAAACTTTTCCCGGAGTATTGTTAAGATTTTTGTTTTGAACTCTGTGGGACATTTATTTGTTTATGATATTCATAACTAAAGCACAGTTTTTATGTTTGTCAATACACTATTTTAAAAAATAAAAAAAGTTAGTTTGCAATCTTTCATTTATTTTTCCAAAGCTTTTACTCCTTGAGAGGCAAGAGGATTTATCAACTACCTATTGAGAGTGATTTTGATAGCTTGTAGATTAAAACAAAGAACTTAAGGCACCTAGCGATGACCCGACATGCCATATCGCACTGACCCCCTGGCGCAACCCCTCCTCAACCTAGCGTAGACCCGGCTGGGTGGCGACAGACCCTACCTAACTTTCCTTACTTACAGTGCACAATCGGGAAACTGCAGCGATTGAGGGTAGCGCGTTACCCGCCATCATGAGCAGACAAAATTTTACACTCCTTGTTAAAATTTCGTTTTTGTATTCAAGTCTGGTGATTTTGTAGCAATTTTTTTTCTGCTTAGGGTAGCGCAAACTGCCTCCTCTACTCTAGATTTTCTCTGCCCCAATCAGAAATCTTAGAAAGATCGGAAGTCAGGCGTTCCGTGGCGTCCCCACGTGATCTGTTAATTTCCTGAAGGGTTGGACGTCTCTGAAAGAACGTGGAAAGATGTAGGGTGGTATCATCAGCGTAAGAGTGGATAGGGCAAGAAGTTTGGTTAAGAAGGTCATTAATGAATAATAGAAAGAGAGTGGGTGACAGGACAGAACCCTGAGGAACACCACTATTAATAGGTTTAGGAGAAGAACAGTAGCCGTCACCACAGCAGCAATAGAGCGGTCGGAAAGGAAACTTGAGATAAAGTTGCAGAGAGAAGGATAGAAGCCGTAGGAGGGCAGTTTTGAAATCAAAGCTTTATGCCAGACTCTATCAAAAGCTTTTGATATGTCTAACGCAACAGCAAAAGTTTCACCAAAATCTCTAAAAGAGGATGACCAAGACTCAGTAAGGAAAGCCAGAAGATCACCAGTAGAGCGACCTTGACGGAAGCCATACTGGCGATCAGACAGAAGATTGTGAAGTGACAGATGTTTGAGAATCTTCCTATTCAGGATAGATTCAAAACTTTAGACAAGCAAGAGATTAAAGCTATAGGACGGTAGTTTGAGGGGTTAGAACGGTCACCCTTTTAGGAACAGGCTGAATGTAGGCGAACTTCCAGCAGGAAGGAAAGGTAGAAGTCGATAGACAAAGTTGGAAGAGTTTGGCCAGGCAAGGTGCAAGCACAGAAGCACAGTTTTTGAGAACAATAGGAGGGACCCCATCAGGTCCATAAGCCTTCCGAGGGTTTAGGCCAGCAAGGGCATGGAAAACATCATTACGAAGAATTTTGATTGTAGACATGAAATAGTCAGAGGGAGGAGGAGAGGAGGGACAAGCCCAGAATCGTCCAAGGTGGAGTTGTGAGCAAAGGTTTGAGAAAAGAGTTCAGCTTTAGAGACAGAAGAGATGGCAGTGGTGCCATCAGGATGAAATAAAGGAGGGAAAGATGAAGAAGTGAAGTTATTTGAGATGTTTTTGGCTAGATGCCAGAAGTCACGAGGAGAGTTTGAGTTTGAAAGATTTTGACATTTCCTATTTATGAAAGAGTGTTTGGCAAGTTGAAGAACAGACTTGGCATGATTCCGGGCAGACATATAAAGTGCATGAGATTCAGGAGATGGAAGGCTCAAGTACCTTTCGTGAGCAACCTCTCTATCATGTATAGCACGAGAACAGGCTGAGTTAAACCAAGGTTTAGAAGGTTTAGGTTGAGAAAAAGAATGAGGAATGTACGCCTCCATGCCAGATACTAACACCTCTGTTATGCGTTCAGCACAAAGAGATGGGTCTCTGACACGGAAGCAATAATCATTCCAGAGGCACCTTTGCTTTGGGGGATCCTGCGGAGGGATTGGAAAAATAGGACAAGATACAGAAATGAGATTGTGATCGGAGGAGCCCAACGGAGATGAAAGGGTGACAGCATAAGCAGAAGGGTTAGAGGTGAGGAAGAGATCAAGAATGTTGGGCGTGTCTCCAAGACGGTCAGGAATACGAGTAGTATGAGTGAAGGGAGAGGAAAGCCAAAGCTGGTGGTGAACATTGAAATCTCCAAGAATGGAAATCTCAGCGAAAGGTTAGGGGGACAGAATGTGCTCCACTTTAGAAGTTAAGTAGTTGAAGAAATTACTATAGTCAGAAGAGTTAGGGGAGAGATAAACAGCACAGATGAATTTAGTTTGAGAGTGACTGTTAAGTCGTAGCCAGATGGTGGAAAATTCGGAAGACTCAAGAGCATGGGAACGAGAGCAAGTTCAGTCATTGCGTACATAGACGCAACATCCAGCTTTGGAATGAAAATGAGAATAGAGAAAGTAGGAGGGAACAGAGAAGGGGCTATTGTCAGTTGCCTCAGACAGCTGTGTTTCGGTGAGGAAAAGAAGATGAGGTTTAGTAGAGGAGAGGTGGTGTTCCACAGATTGAAAATTAGATCTAAGACTCGAATGTTGCAGAAGTTAATGTAGAAAAAGTTGAGGGAGGTGTCAAGGCATTTGTGGTCTTCAACAGGAGAGGGGACCTGGGGACATTTTTGGTCCCCTCCCCAGAGGGGGACTCCGAGGCGTTGTTTATTTTGGGTCCCATTTTTCTTTTAAATTTTGATTTGGAGTGAAGGGTGTATGTGTGGTAAGTGCATGTAGTTTTGTGTGAAGGAGAGCTGTCTTTAGAGGGTAGGCTGTGACTACCCCCTTGAGTTGTGAAACACAAAGGGAAACATTCAACGAGATCACAACTAGCTTTAATGGAAGGTTCACAGCACCTCCTGAACTAGTGCTATTAGTGTGAGAGAATTTGTTCGTAGCTACTCTAACTTCCAATGACTCGTATGACATCATACAAGTAGTGGTACACCGGTGGTCCAATATGCTGCCAAACGTGTATATATATATTTTTTTTATTTAACCCATGTGGTATGTTGGGGACCAGCCTAGAACGCATCCCCCCCCTATTTCCATTTTTTTTCTATGGGAAAATTACGTCCGCTTAACGAATTTTCGCTCTACAAATAGCTATGACACCCCCTATCCTGTTTGTTAAGCAGTATTATTATTATATATATATATATATATATATATATATATATATATATATATATATATATATATAGTCAACCCTCGGTTATCGTCAACTTGCTATCGCTTTATTGCTATCACGCACCCATGAAAAGCTGCTAAAATTTCATTATCGCGACCTCAGATGCCTGCTATCTGCACCCAGCCATGACGTCATGGGATATCTGAGCTTGGCCAAACCGCCTTCCCACCAAGATCAATTCGCTATTATGCTGGCTATAGTGCTATTTCAGCCCCAATTCAGATAGCATTATGTGTATATATATATATAAATATACATATATATATATATATATATTGAAGATGTTCTGGTTCAACTTGTATGTTTCTAATATAGTTTTCAGTGACTTTAAGCACTTACTAGTTTTTAGGTTTTTACAATAAAAGCATAAAAATTATATTTTGGCATTCTACACAAGAATTATGCAAATTTTGTTTCCATGTTGTTTCTGCAAATGTGCATAAGGTTACTGATGTACCAATTTTGGCTTGAAGTCAAAATTCCAAACAGTTTCTGAAAAATCTTAGTTTTCTGCATAGTCAGTACAGCGGCCACTGGCCTCCCGCACAACCGGTCTGGCTCATCACCTCTCAATAACCTTATTGATATCTATGGGTAAATTCTGGCAATAAAATACAAATAATAAAAGGGTGTTGTACCCACTAATTCCATAAAAACCATGTAATATTGTATTTGAATACAGTTGTTGCTTGAAGTAAAAAAAAAAAAAAGTTGCACATATAAAATAAACACAGGAATAAAGCATAACATAAAATAAAAAATATATTATGTAATTACACTCACTGTAGTGTCAAATCCATATGTCATTGTGACAGTGTATGTATCTTGATTTTCTTTTTATCATTATTGTTATTACTATAATTATTCATTACTATCTATATATGTAGTAAACAAAACTGAAGTCAGACCTAAGTAAGCTCCATCTCAGATAAGTTGAACAATTTCATGTTTTTTTTTCTCTTTTTTTTCCCATTTTATCCTGAATGCACCAGTATGAATTTTATGTTCTTTGATTGAGAAATCTTCAGCCATTCAGCTTATATACTGATTAAAATACCCCCTATTCTTACACCATCCAGGGTCACAACAAGAGTTATCTGAGTTTATCAAGATGTGAAACAGACCATGAGTGCTGTGGTATTGCCAGGGCCAAGATCAGTGTTTACACAGCTGATTATGTGTGTGTGTGTGTGTGTGTGTGTGTGTGTGTGTGTGTGTGTGTGTGTGTGTGTGTGTGTGTGTGTGTGTATTCACCTAGTTGTATTCACCTAGTTGTAATTTTACAGGGCCTGTATCATACTGTGTGGCCCCATCTCCATATCTACACACATCCAACTTTCCTTTAAAACTATGCACACCCTTGCTGACACCACCTCCTCACTCAAACCATTCCACACCTCCACACATCTTTGTGGGAAACTATATTTTTCACATCCTTCAAGCATATTCCTTGGCTATCTTTTTACTATGCGATCTTGTAGTTCTACTTAAGTTTTCCTCTCTCAACATCATTTGCTCATTATCCACTTCATCCAGTCCATTCAACAGTTTATAAACCTGTATTAAATCTCCTCTTTCTCTTCTTTGTTCCAAGGTAGGCAAATTCATTTCTTTTAATCTCTCCTCATAGGTCATTTCTGCCAATTCCGGAACCATTTTGTTGCCATTCTCTGCAATCTCTCCAACTTCCTTATATGCTTCTTTTTATAAGGGGACCAGACCACTCCAGCATATTCCAATCTTGGTCTAATTACCATACTAATTAATTTCTTCATCATATCTTTATCCATATAATGGAAGGCTAATCCAATATTTTTATCAAATTATACATTTCTCCAAACATCTTATCAATATGAGCCTCAAACTGCCCATGGTCTTGTATTATCACTCCCAAATCCTTTTCCTTTTCCACATTTGCCACCTCTTGCTCCACTCCCAAATCTTATCCAGGTCTTTTGCCTGTAAATTCCATTTCACAATCTTATCCAGGTCTGCACTCTTCACACACCTACACAACTTCGCATCATCCGCAAACAAATTAATATAACTGTTTACTCCTCTGGCATGTCATTTATATATACCAGGAAAAGTATTGGTGCCAGCACTGAGCCTTGTGGGACTCCACTCTCCACCACCAACCAGTCCGACCTTGCATCCCTTATTACCGTTCTCATCTCCTCCATCTCAAGTAGTTTTCCATCCACTTTAACACTTTTCCTTTCAGTCCTCCATAAATCTCTACTTTCCATAACAGTCTCTGTGAGGTACCTTGTCAAAAGCTTTTTTAAATCCAAATATACACAGTCCATCCATCCTCTCTCTCCTGTATTTTGTCAACCACTCTTGAATAAAAGCTCAGTAGATTTGTTACACATGACCTCCCTTTCCTGAAGCCAAATTGATGATCCGATAATAACTTATGATCCTCCAGGAACCGTATCCAATATTTCTTTATCACCCTCTCACAAATCTTACCGACCACACTTGTTAGAGACACAGGTCTATAGTTAAGAGGCTCTTCCTTACTGCCTCCCTTATAAATGGGCACCACTTCAGCTCTCTTCCACTCTACTGGTACTTCCCTGTTTCTAATGAGCACCTTATAATATCATATAATGGATCAATCAATTCTTCTACACTCCTTCAATAATTTTCCTGTGTGTGTCCTGTGTGTGTGTGTGTGTGTGTGTGTGTGTGTGTGTGTGTGTGTGTGTGTATTTACCTAATTGTATTTACCTAATTGTAACATACGGAAAAGAGCTATGCTCGTGTTGTCCCGCTCCATATCTATTAATGTCCAGCTTTTTCTTAAAATCATGAATATTCCTTGCGCTGACCACTTCCACGTCTAAACTATTCCATGCTTCCACCCTTCTATGAGGGAAGCTATATTTTTCACATCTCTCCTATAAGTGGCCATTTTAGTTTTTTCCCATGCCCTCTCGACATTCTTTCATTCCACATACACAGATCTTCCCTATCCATTTTTCCATGCCAATCATCACTCTGTATATTGCATCAGGTCTCCCTTTCTTCTGTTTTCCAGGGTCGGAAGTTGCATTCTTTTCAGTCTGTCTTCATAAGTCAAATCTCTTAAGTCAGGCACCATTTTGTTGCAGCCCTCTGTACTTTCTCTAGTTTCCTTATGTGTTTCTTTAAGTTCGAGCCCACTGTATTGTTGCATATTCAAGCCTCGGTCTTATCATTGCAGTAATTATTTTCTTCATCATTTCTTCATCTAAATATACGAACGCCACTCTTATGTTCCTCAATAAGTTCAATACTTCTCCAATTATTTTGTTTATATGTCTCTCTGGCGATAGGTCATTGGTAATTGTCACCCCAAGGTCTTTTTCTTCATGACTGGTTTTATGTCTTCATTTCCTATCTTGTACATACTCCTGATTCTTCTTTCACTCTTGCCAAACTCTATTTTCTTGCATTTTGTCGTGTTGAACTCCATTTGCCATGTACAGCTCCATTTCCATATTCTGTCCAAGTCTTCCTGGAGTAGTTCGCAATCTTTGTCACATCTCACTTTTCTTAACAATTTTGCATCGCCTGCAAATAGGCTCACATAACTGGACACCCCATCCACCATGTCATTTATGTAGACTGCGAACATTACTGGTGCCAACACTGATCCCTGTGGAACTCCACTCTCCACCAAGCCCCATTCTGATGGTCTGTCCTTAATTATTGTTCTCATTTCTCTTCCTACCAAAAAGTCTTCCATCCATTTTAGTAAACTGCCATGCACTCCTCCTACCATTTCAAGTTTCCAGATCAGTCTCCGTGTGGTACCTTATCAAAGGCCTTTTTAAATCCAGATATATTCCATCAGCCCAACCATCTCTTTCCTGTATTACATCTATCACCCTCGAATAGTAACATATCAGGTTTGTCGCATGAACGCCTTTTCTAAAACCAAATTGACACTCACAAAGTATGTCATTTTTCTCCAAGAAGTCTGTCCATCTATTCTTCACCACCCTCTCACACATCTTAGCTACCACACTTGTAAGTGACACTGGTCTATAGTTCAATGGGTCTCTTTGTTACCTGATTTATAAATTGGGACAATGTTAGCTCTTTTCCAGTCTTGGGGCACTACACCTTCCCTTAATGAGGCATCAATTACTTCACAAACTTTTTCTGCCAGTTGCTCCTGCATTCTCTTAAAATCCATCCTGATACCCCATCAGGTCCCACAGCTTTTCTCACTTCTAAACTCCCCATCATATTCTTGATCTCCTCCACAGTTACTTGAAACTCCTTCATAATCCCTTTCTGTTCCATTACCAGTGGTTTGTCAAAAGCAGTCTCCTTTGTGAATACCTTCCGAAAGCATCCATTCATAGCCTCTGCCATTTCCTGGGATCTCACTGCATACTCCATTTACTTCTAAACTTTCAATACTTTCTCTATTTTTGATGTTGTTGTTCACATGTCTGTAAAAAGCCTTGGTTGGTCTTTACATTTATCAATTATATCCTTTTCTTGTTTCTTTCTTTCTTCTCTCTAATCAACACATGTGTGTGTGTGTGTGTGTGTGTGTGTGTATTTACCTAATTGTATTTACCTAATTGTAACATACGGGAAAAGAGCTATGCTCGTGTTGTCCCGTCTCCATATCTATTAATGTCCAGCTTTTTCTTAAAATCATGAATATTCCTTGCGTTGACCACTTCCACGTCTAAACTATTCCATGCTTCCACCCTTCTATGAGGGAAGCTATATTTTTTCACATCTCTCCTATAAGTGGCCATTTTAGTTTTTTCCCATGCCCTCTCGACATTCTTTCATTCCACATACACAGATCTTCCCTATCCATTTTTTCCATGCCAATCATCACTCTGTATATTGCTATCAGGTCTCCCCTTTCTCTTCTGTTTTCCAGGGTCGGAAGTTGCATTCTTTTCAGTCTGTCTTCATAAGTCAAATCTCTTAAGTCAGGCACCATTTTGTTGCAGCCCTCTGTACTTTCTCTAGTTTCCTTATGTGTTTCTTTAAGTTCGAGCCCACTGTATTGTTGCATATTCAAGCCTCGGTCTTATCATTGCAGTAATTATTTTCTTCATCATTTCTTCATCTAAATATACGAACGCCACTCTTATGTTCCTCAATAAGTTCAATACTTCTCCAATTATTTTGTTTATATGTCTCTCTGGCGATAGGTCATTGGTAATTGTCACCCCAAGGTCTTTTTCTTCATGACTGGTTTTATGTCTTCATTTCCTATCTTGTACATACTCCTGATTCTTCTTTCACTCTTGCCAAACTCTATTTTCTTGCATTTTGTCGTGTTGAACTCCATTTGCCATGTACAGCTCCATTTCCATATTCTGTCCAAGTCTTCCTGGAGTAGTTCGCAATCTTTGTCACATCTCACTTTTCTTAACAATTTTGCATCGCCTGCAAATAGGCTCACATAACTGGACACCCCATCCACCATGTCATTTATGTAGACCGCGAACATTACTGGTGCCAACACTGATCCCTGTGGAACTCCACTCTCCACCAATCCCCATTCTGATGGTCTGTCCTTAATTATTGTTCTCATTTCTCTTCCTACCAAAAGTCTTCCATCCATTTTAGTAAACTGCCATGCACTCCTCCTACCATTTCAAGTTTCCAGATCAGTCTCCGTGTGGTACCTTATCAAAGGCCTTTTTAAATCCAGATATATTCCATCAGCCCAACCATCTCTTTCCTGTATTACATCTATCACCCTCGAATAGTAACATATCAGGTTTGTCGTGCATGAACGCCTTTTTCTAAAACCAAATTGACACTCACAAAGTATGTCATTTTTCTCCAAGAAGTCTGTCCATCTATTCTTCACCACCCTCTCACACATCTTAGCTACCACACTTGTAAGTGACACTGGTCTATAGTTCAATGGGTCTCTCTTGTTACCTGATTTATAGATTGGGACAATGTTAGCTCTTTTCCAGTCTTGGGGCACTACACCTTCCCTTAATGAGGCATCAATTACTTCACAAACTTTTTCTGCCAGTTGCTCCTGCATTCTCTTAAAATCCATCCTGATACCCCATCAGGTCCCACAGCTTTTCTCACTTCTAAACTCCCCATCATGTTCTTGATCTCCTCCACAGTTACTTGAAACTCCTTCATAATCCCTTTCTGTTCCATTACCAGTGGTTTGTCAAAAGCAGTCTCCTTTGTGAATACCTTCCGAAAGCATCCATTCATAGCCTCTGCCATTTCCTGGGATCTTCACTGCATACTCCATTTACTTCTAAACTTTCAATACTTTCTCTATTTTTGATGTTGTTGTTCACATGTCTGTAAAAAGCCTTGGTTGGTCTTTACATTTATCAATTATATCCTTTTCTTGTTTCTTTCTTTCTTCTCTTCTAATCAACACATATTCATTTCTTGCTCTTTTGTAACTTTCCCACTGCTTAATCCGTCTTTTCCTTCTCCACCTCTTCCATGCATCCTCTTTTCTTGTTCTAGCCTTTTCACATCTATCGTTAAACCAGTCCTGCTTTCCAACTTCTCTATGTTGTCTTATTGGTACAAATTTTTCTCACCTTCTTTGTATATTTTTATAAATTCCTTCCACTTTTCATTTGCTCCTTAGCACTCTTGAATTTCATCCAATTTGTCTCTTGAAAGAATTTCTTTAGGTTTCCAAAATCTGTCTTGGCATAATTCCATCTTCCCACTTTATATTCTTCATTTCTTCTAGATTTCTCTTCATCTATCACCTTGAACTCCAAAACTGCATGATCACTCTTTGCTAAAGGGCACTCCACCCTCATCTCCTCAATGACCATTGGCTCTGTACTAAAGACCAAGTCCAGTCTTGACGATGCTCCCTCTCCTCCAAACCTAGTATCTTCTTTGACCCACTGAGTTAACACATTTTCCATTGCCAGTGTCAATAGTGTATTTCCCCATGTTGTCTCTGATCCTTCCATTGACCAGTCCTCCCAACACACCTCTTTACAATTAAAATCTCCCATCATTATAGTTCGTTCACAGCCACCCAACATTTCTTCCAGACATGTTCCTGTATCACTTATCATTTCTTCATATTCCTGTACTGACCATGCATTTGTCTTAGGTGGTACGTACACCACTATGTAGTGCCTCTTTTTCCTTCATTAGTTTCTGCTCTGATCTTTAGCACTTCTGCCTTTCCCATACCTTCTTTCACTTGATCCACCTTTATATCTTTTTAACCAGCAACATCACTCCTCCTCCCATCTTACCTACTCTATTTCTTTTCCAAACATTATATTTCCTTCTCCAACCATCATCAGGTCTTCTCCTCTCTCAGTTTTGTTTCAGTAAGACCCACAATATCTGGGTTCTTGTCCTCAAGTAATCGTTGAGTTCTAAAATCCCGATATCACTCCATTTATGTTGGAATACATTACATTCCGCTCATACGTAAGTTTCTTTAGTCCTTTCTTGCTGTACTTTTCTGGGTTATGAACCACTTCCTCAGTCTCATATCCAAGATTCTCCAGAAAAACTCTTTCTTCTCCTCTTCTGTCCTCTCTTCATTTTTTTCAAAGCCTCCTTTCTCAACTCATTTAACATTTCTCTTTCCTTTTCACCGAGATCTCTTCTCAACCAAATCTTCCTTGTTGTTTCCTGCTGGGCTAGCCTCCATGACTTCTCCACCAATTCATCTACATCCTTTTGTGACTTAAGTTTGATTCTTATTGGCCTCATACCTTCTCTTGTGAACTTTCCAATTCTATGGAAGTCCTCTATTTCTTGTACTAGGTCTTTTCCTCCTCCTGCACCACATTAATGATATTATTTATCACCTTTTTATGTTTTTCTCTCTCCATTTTACTCGGTGTCTTATCCTCCTCCACACCAAATATCACCACACATCTCTTTTTGTCTACAGTTTCCTCACCAATGTCTCATTTGATTTAATAACCTTCACCACTTTCTCAGCAATCTTCTCTTCTATGATCTGTTGATCTATAATTTCAGCAAGGCCCAAAGTTTTCTCCCCAGACTCTTTGATTTCCTTTTCCAGACTTGCAACTTTGTAATTTACCTCCTTTCTTTCCACTTCCTGACTTTTTTTCCATTCAGCCTGCTTCTCCATCACTTTTCCTAGAGATTCTCCACATTTTTCGCAATTCACTTTAATTAGCTTAACTTCCTCTTTCAGTGCTTCATTTTCCTTCTTCATATCGGCACAGTCTTTCTTTACATTGTCATAACTCGTTTCCAGGCCCCCATACTTTTCAAACAGTTTTTCAATTTTACCTTCCAACTCCAGAATTTTCTTCACATAAGCGCTCTTCTCCATTATTCCTTGAAATCCTGTGAAGTCTGATTCATCTTTCGAGTTCACGGCCGCCATGTTGCTCAGATGTAAACAAACCAGCTGATGGCTCAAACGCAGGCTACAGTTTATATTTACCTTCCTGGACATTATTTTGCTAATCAACAGTTAACATGACTATATGGAGACGGGACAAACATTACCAGCTCCTTTCCCACCTTGGTTACTCTTAGGCAATGGTAACTGTAGAATTAGAGATGATTGCTCTGGAGCTCAGCGACCACCTCCGCCATCGATTTATGTCCCGTGTGTGTGTGTGTGTGTGTGTGTGTGTGTGTTACCTAGTTGTAGTTTTACAGGGTCTGGGCTTTATGCTCGTGTGGCCCAGTCTCCATATCTACACTTATCCAATCTTACTTTAAAAGTATGCACACTCGTTGCAAACACTACTTTTTCATTTAATCTGTTTGTGGGAAATTATATTTTTTAACATCTCTCAGACATCTTCCTTTTCTAAGCGTTTTACTATGCGACCTTGTGCTTCGAATGTCATATTCTTCTCTCAGGATCAGTTTCTCATTATCCACTTGGTCCATTACATTGATTAATTTATAAACTTGTATCAGGTCTCCTCTCTCCCCTCTTTGTTCCAGGTTTGGTAGATCCATAGCCTTTAGTCTCTCCTCATATGTCATCCCTTCAAATTCTGGAACCATTCTTGCAGCCATTTTTTGTAGTCTCTCCAACTTCCTTATGTGTTTCTTTTTATGCGGGGACCACACTACTCCTGCATATTCCAATCTGGGTCTTATTATAGTACTTATCAATTTCTTCATCATTTCTTTGTCCATGTAGTGAAATGCTACTCCAATATTCATTAGCAAATTATATGTTTCTCTAAAAATTCTACCAATATGGCTTACCGGTTGATTGTTTTCTTCCATGGTCACTCCTAAGTCCTTTTCCTTTTTTACTTTTTCCAGTTCTACTCCATCTCTCATCTTATAGATTCCCACGGGTTGTCTTTCACTCTTTCCCATTTCCATGACATAGCTTTTGTTCACATTGAATTCCATTTCCCACTTTTTACTCCATTCCCAGATCTTATTTAGGTCTTCTTGCAGTATTTCACACTCTTTTTGCTTTATAACTCTGCACAGTTTCATATCATCTGCAAACATATTTATGTAGCTGTTCACTCCTTCTGGCATGTTGTTAATATAAATGAGGAAAAGTATTGGTGCCAATACTGACCCCTGTGGCACTCCGCTTTCTACTGCTCTCCACTTGGACTTCATATCTTTTGTGTGTGTGTGTGTGTGTGTGTGTGTGTGTGTGTGTGTGTGTGTGTGTGTGTGTGTGTGTGTGTGTGTGTGTGTGTGTACCTAATTGTTTACCTAATTGTAACATACGGAAAAGAGCTATGCTCACTGTCCCGTCTCCATATCTACTAATGTCCAGCTTTTTCTTAAAATCATGAATATTCCTTCGTTGACCACTTCCACGTCTAAACTATTCCATGCTTCCACCCTTCTATGAGGAAGCTATATTTTTCACATCTCTCCTATAAGTGGCCATTTTAGTTTTTTCCCATGCCCTCTCGACATTCTTTCATTCCACATACACAGATCTTCCCTATCCATTTTTTCCATGCTATTCATCACTCTGTATATTGCTATCAGGTCTCCCCTTTCTCTTCTGTTTTCCAGGGTCGGAAGTTGCATTCTGTTCAGTCTGTCTTCATAAGTCAAATCTCTTAAGTCAGACACCATTTTTGTGTGTGTGTGTGTGTGTGTGTGTGTGTGTGTGTGTTTACCTAGTTGTATTGTACAGGGTTCGAGCGGGACTCATAGTGTCCGGTCTCCATATCTCCATTTCTCTAGCTTTTCTTTAAAGTTATGCACACTATGTGCTGCGACAATTTCCTTATCCCATGCATTCCATTTTTCCATCGTTTTGTGTGGAAAACTGTATTTTCCAACATCCTTCACACACTGCCTCATCCTGATCTTTTTTTCATGTCCTCTTGTCCTTCCATCTTCTTCTGCCAACAGCACCAGGTCTTCTTTGTCTATTTTTTCAATATCATTTACTATCTTATACATTGTTATTAGGTCCCCACATTCTCTTCTATCCTGTAAGGTTGGCAGTCCCATTTCCTTCAGTCGTTCTTCATATGTGAGGTCCTTTAATTCCGCACCATCTTTGTAGCAATCTTCTGTATCCTTTCCAGTTTTCTTATATCATTTTTAGAGCTCGGAGACCACACCACTGCTGCATATTCCAGCCTTGGACGTATCATGCTTGTGATAATTTTTTTCATCATACCTTTATCCATGTAATGAAATGCCACTCTTATATTAGTCAACATCTTATATGATAGTCCAAATATCTTGTTTATGTGTTTATCAGGGCTCAGATTTTCTTGTATGATCACTTCAAGATCTTTTTCCTCTTTTATCTTCATTATTTGCTCTTGTCCCATCAAATAGTTCCATACTAGTCTTCTCTTTCTCTTTCCTAGTTCCATTATGTGAAATTTCTTGGCACTAAACTCCAATTTCCACTTCTTGCTCCATTCATAGATCTTGTTTAAATCTTCCTGTAACAGTAGACAGTCCTCTCTGGTTTTGATAACTTTTAGCAACTTTGCATCATCAGCGAATAAATTCATATAGCTGTTTATCCCAATGTGAATGTCATTTACATAAACTTGAAACATAATGGGGGCTAACACTGACCCTTGTGGCACTCCGCTAGTTACTTTACTCCAAGATGAGTATGTATCTCTGATCACAGTTCTCATTTCCCTATCCTTCAAATAATCTTTTGTCCATTCGAGCAAGGTTCCACGCAGTCCTCCTATGTTCTCTAGTTTCCAAAGAAGTCTTCCATGAGGGACTTTATCAAATGCCTTTTTAATGTCCAGGTATACTGTGTCTACCCATCCATCTCTGTTTTCAAGTCCTGCAATAACTCTGGAGTAAAAGCTTATTAAATTTGATACACATGACTGCCCTGTCCTGAATCCAAATTGTCTGTTCGATATGACTTGCTCCTCTTCTAGAAATTTAACCCACTTTTCTTTGATAATTATTTCACATAACTTCCCTACGACACTTGTAAGTGACACTGGTCTGTAGTTTAGTGGTTCAGTTGCCTTTCCTCCTTTAAATATCGTTATTACATTGGCTCTCTTCCACTCTTGTGGAACTTTCCCTTCATTTATTGAACTTTTAATTATTTCCCAAATTGGCTCCAGTACTTGCTCTTTACATTCTTTTAACATCCAGCCTGATACACCATCTGGCCCCATTGCTTTTGTGACTTCCAACCTGTCCAGTAATCTTCCAATATCCTCTTTGTGCACTGCAATCTCCTATAATCCTTGGCAATTCAATGTCCTATTAGGTTCTGTGAAATCATCATCTTCAGTGAATACCATTTTGAAGCTTTCATTCATTATTTCACACATTTCTTTCTCTGTTTGGTATGTCTTTCCTTCTTTAATTATTTTTTCAATTATTTCCTTATTCTTTGTTTTGCTGTTTATAAACTTGTAGAAAAGTTTGGGTTCATCCTTGCTTTTATCCACTATATCTTTCTCAAACTTTCTTTCTTCCTCTCTCCTTACTCTAATATAATAATTTCTAATATCTTTGTACTGCTGACTATTATAGTCATTTCCCTGCTTTAAAAGTTTCTTCCACACTTTATCCTTTGCCTTTTTTGTTTGTAAGCATCTAGCATTGTACCATGTATGTATTTTTTCTGAACTCTATAAACAGGAAGAAACTTCTTTACTCCTTCATTGTATTCCTGTAAGAATATGTCATATTTCTCTTGTACAGTCTTCCTGCACATAATATTACTCCACTAAATATCAGCAAAATAACTCCTTAATTTTTCAAAATCCGCTCTTGCATAATTTAATCTCTCTCCTTTATAGTCCTCTCTTTAACTTATTTCGTCTTCATCCTGCATTTGTATCTCTACTGTCACATGTATTTACCTAGTTGTAGTTTTGCAAGGCCTGGGCTTTACGCTCGTGTGGCCCCGTCTCCATATCTACACTTATCCAATTTTTCTTTTAAACTATGCACACTCATTGCTGACACCACTTCTTCACTCAAATTGTTCCAAGTCTCAACACATCTTTGCAGGAAACTATATTTTTAACATCTCTCAGACATCTTCCCTTCCTAAGTATTTTACTACGCGATCTTGTGCTTCGAATGTCATATTCGTCTCTCAAGATCAGTTTCTTATTATCCACTTTATCCATTCCGTTGATCAATTTATAAACTTGTATCAGATCCCCTCTCTCCTTTCTCTGTTCTAGGGTTGGTAGATCCATAGCCTTTAGTCTCTCCTCATATGTCATCCCTTCAAATTCTGGAACCATTCTTGTAGCCATTTTTTGTAGTCTCTCCAACTTTCTTTTTATGGAGGGTCCACACAACTCCTGCATATTCCAATCTGGGTCTTATTATAGTACTTATCAATTTCCTCATCACTTCTTTGTCCATGTAGTGAAACTCTAATCCAATATTTCTTAGCAAATTATATGTCTCTCTGAAAATTTTATCTATATGGCTTACCGGTTGATTGTTTTCTTCCATTGTCACTCCCAAGTCCTTTTCCTTTTTTACTTTCTCCAGTTTTACTCCATCTCCCATCTTATAGATTCCCACTGGGAATCTATAAGATTCCCATGTCATTTCCATGACATGGCTTTTGTCCACATTGAATTCCATCTCCCACTTTTTACTCCATTTCCAGATCTTATCTAGCTCTTCCGGCAGTATTTCACAATCCTCTTTTTGCTTTATAACTCTGCAGTGTCACATTGTCTACAAACAGATTTATGTAGCTGTTCACTCCCTCTGGCATATCATTTATATATGAGAAAAAGTATTGGCGCCAATACTGACCCCTGTGGCACTCCGCTTTCTACTGCACTCCACTTGGACTTCATATCTTTAACTACCGTTCTTATTTCTCTCCCTCTCAAATAATTTTCCATCCATCTCAATGTGCTTCCTTTTGAGCCACCTTTCTCCTCTAACTTCCACAGTAATATTGCATGTGGCACTTTATCAAATGCCTTTTTTAAATCCAAATAAATACAGTCAACCCATCCCTCTCTCTCTTGTACTCTTTCAATTATTCTAGAGTAGAAACTCAGTAAATTTGTTACACATAACCAACCTTTTCTAAAATCAAATTGGCTATTTGAAAATAATTTGATGTCTTTAAGAAACTCAATCCATTGTTTCTTTGTTACTCTTTCACACATCTTGCATATTACACTAGTTAGTGATACCGGTCTGTAATTTAAAGGTTCTTCCTTCCTTCCGTTCTTATATATGGGAACCACCTCAGCTCTTTTCCATTCTACTGGTACTGTTCCATTTTCTATTGAGCATTTTATGATGTTGTATATAGGATTTGCTAGTTCTTCCCTACATTCTTTCAGTATTCTGCCTGAAACTTCATCTGGTCCCATTGCCTTCTCTTCATCCAATTCCTTTATCATCTCTTTTACTTCAAGCTTGGTTACTTTAATCTCTTTCATATAGATGGTCTCTCTTTTACCCTGTGGCCTTTCAAATTTGGATTCTTTAGTAAAGACCTCCTGAAATTTACTATTCAGCAGTTCTGCCATATTTTTTAGTCTTCCACCATCACGTACTCTCCTTTTTAACCTTTCTATTGTTTCTTTTTGCTTTATTGTTACATTTATGAATCTGTAAAACAATTTCCGTTACTCCTCATATTTTTCGACAATGTCCTTTTCATAGTTTCTTTCCTCTTTCTTCCTCATCTTAACATATTCATTTCTCACTACCATGAAGTTTTCCTTATTTCCTGGATTTCTATTTCTCCTCCACCTTTTCTATGCTCCATCTCTTTTCTCCTTTGCCCTAGCACACCTTGCATTAAACCAATCCATAGCCTTCCATATTTCCAAAAAATATGTTATATTTCTCTTGCACCCTCTCTGACTTTTCCATCTCCTCCCAGTCAACTGTGTGTGTGTGTTTTGCCCATGCAGTGGTGCATTGCCATCATATCTAAAATGGCATGTGTGTGTTTTATCCTCATATCTGATGATGTAGTGGTTTAGTGCTATAGCATCTAAAATTGTATGAATGTGTGTTTTATCCTAACTTCCAAGTGATTCAATGGCACAGCAGCATCATGTCAGCCACAGTGTAAGGAGATATTTCTCATTTTCTTTGTTTTTCCACAATGTAGCAACAGTCACTGGTCTTCCTTTCTCATATGCTATCCAATATGATTAATGTAGTGACTAACAAATAGTTAATCAACATAGAGAATTTCTATGTTCAGATACATGAACTGGTTTTGTAAATGTAAAAATTACAGAGAACATATTTATCTTTTTTTTACTATTAGTGATTGGTAGGATTATATGATGCATACATGACAAAAGTAGAGCTCAAGGAAATAATGCAGAGAAAGTCAGGATGTTAAAACTCGTATACCATGAAACTCAAGGGGATATTGTATGAAGATCCTACACTTCATAGTGTTACAACTCAAAATACACAGCAAACTAATAAGTCAAACACTACCCATAATAGCATGAGGGTCTACCAGGGTAGAAAGGAGGACACCACAGTAGGCATTTCCTTAATATAAATTTTGTTGGTCAGTGTTCCTCGTAAAGAAAAAATACCTATCATATAACTATGTATAATGAAAGTCTGCAATTGCAAGCATTTTCTAAGTGAATGCATCTTAATTTTCTTGATTTTCTTCAAGAACTCAGCTAGGGTTGGATCCACAAACAATAAAGTCTTGCCAATAAGCTAAATAATTAGCAAAACTGGTGAAGCTAATGGTTGACTAACAAAATAGCACTCTGATTTCAACTCTAAAATGTTTAGTAAACAAAAAATTGTCTATATACCTCACCACCTCTGAATAACCTGTCAGACCACAGAAATGATAAGCAGATAAAAATGCCAGCTACTTTAAGTAACTGCTTAAATCAATGCCATATGAACTAAAATGTGTCTAATAAGGAAACAGCTAAGACATAAAAACATCAAGAAGAATAAAGAACTTTTCATACTTATCTTCTCTATGTTAAATCTTCAGTTCTTGTTTTTGTTTTCCATCATGATTTTTAGTACATTACAAAAAAAAAGTAATTTGCTGATTCTAGCCTCTGAATGTAAACTCCTTAAGTAAGTGGCTACAGCATAATTTTTGCTTACTCTTTTCACTTATCAGCTCTAGTTCTGTCAATTTTCTCCCTCCTTTCCCTCAAATATTCCAACACTGTTCTCTTATTTTATTTCTCATCTCTAGAAGAATAGTGGGAGATACTTATAAAAGTTTGTGCCCTCAAGTCTGGCTATATGAGAAAGGAAAATTAATAATTTTACTACCAAATCCCACTGACCTGTGAGATGATAGTCTTCTTTATGACCATTCCTGCCATAGCAGCCTGTTCTGCCTGATCTGTGGGTTGGTCAGTGTCCTCAGGTCTGCTCTTGAGAGAAGCCAGTTTGATTTCATCACTTCGCAGAATAGTAAGAGTGTCTTCCAACATGGGCATGCTACTTTTGTTCAGCTTAATCCGGCCATCGACAACAGCACCTGGAGATACAAGATTGAAGATTTAAAGATTATAAAGGATAAAGCATATGCCTTTGTATTTTACTATCAAATATGTACAAATTTAGAAAGTGTGAAGATGAAGCCACAAACATAAAACTGATGGACTTGCACACATAGAATATGAAAAAATATGACATGTAAGAAATAGGCTTCAATGTCATTAGTATCTAGAAAGTGAAAACATTCTGAGTGAAAGACAGTTTGGTTTCAGAAAAGGAAGATCGTGTGTATCCAATTTATTATGTTTTTATTCAAGATTGACTGACATACTACAACATAGAGAGGGATGGGTGGATGCTATCTACCTGGACTTGAGAAAGGCCTTTGATAAAGTACCACACAATAGACTGATGTGGAAACTAAAGAAGATTGGAGGAGTAAATGATAAACTAGCAAAATGGATGGAAAACTACTTAATGGGAAGAGAAATGAGAACAGTGGTGAGAGGAAGGAAGTCCGAATGGAAAAAGGTAACCAGTGGAGTCCCACAAGGGTCAGTGCTGGGTCCCATCATGTTTTTGATATGTTAATGATATGCCAGTAGGAATTGACAGTTACATGAACATGTTTGCAGACGATACTAAAATTATGAGGAGAGTAAAGAATGTGGAAGATTGTAACAAGTTACAGGAAGATCTTGATAAAATATATGAGTGGAGTAAGGAGTGGCAGATGGAATTTAATATACACAAGACCCATGTTAAGAAAATGGGAAGAAGTAGATACAGACCAAACAGGGATTACAGGCTGGGTGATGAGAAAATTAAAGAGACCAATGAGGAGAAAGACTTAGGAGTAACCGTGCAAAACACCTTGTCACCGGAGAAACACATTAACAAGATTTTTTGGAAAACATATAACATGCTTCGAAATATTGGCCTTAATAAGACCCCAGTTAGAATATGCAGCATGTGTCTGGTCACTGCATATGAAGAAAAATGTGAAGAAGGTGGAAAGGGTACAGAGGCTGGCAACAAGGATGGTACCAGGACTCAGGGAGTTAGACTATGAGGAAAGACTGAGGAAGCTGGGGCTGACCACATTAGAAGAGAGAAGAACAAGAGGAGACATGATAACTATGTATAAATTGACATCTGAACAGAGAGTTGATAAAGGTGACCACAAGTAATCATCTCCGAGGACATGGAAAAAAGCTAATAAAATACATCTGTCTAAATGACGTGAGAAAATACAGTTTCCCGCATCGTAGCATTGATAAGTGGAATAAACTGAGCAGTGATGTCGTTGATGCGGTGTTTATCAATCAGATGAAAGAGAGATATGACAGGAATGGACAAGGAGACAGGACACAGAGAGCTTAGCTCGGGCCCTGTAATACACAAATAGGTAAATACAAATAGGTAAATACACACACACACACACACACACACACACACACACACACACACACACACACACACACACACATATATATATATATATATATATATATATATATATATATATATATATATATATATATATATATATATATATATATAGAGAGAGAGAGAGAGAGAGAGAGAGAGAGAGAGAGAGAGAGAGAGAGAGAGAGAGAGAGAGAGAGAGAGAGAGAGAGAGAGAGAGAGAGAGAGAGAGAGAGAGAGAGAGAGAGAGAGAGAGAGAGAGAGAGAGAGAGAGAGAGAGAGAGAGAGAGAGAGAGAGACGGCCCAGCTTGGTACCACTCAGCTCCCAACCTGGACCATACAGTGCACCCGACGTGTCACTAGTTCCCCGCGCTTTTCAAAGCCCACGAAGTTTTGTAGGCCTATTTCTTGCTCTATTTATTTATTTACAGATTCAAAACTTTGGTATTACTGCATTTTGGATGTTTGCTATTCATAGCATACAATTCAAAATATTTTTTTTTCTAACATGGGAATGTTTATATTTTAGGCGCATTCAGCAGTTAGGAATTAGCAGTTTAAGGGTTAATAAGCATTTGGTGTTAATGTAAGTTTATAAATGAAAAAAAACTACAGATAAAATCATTTTATCATGGAATGTTCTCTCATTGCTAAATTTAGGCTGCAAGGTCAACATGACTTATATAGCCTCACTGACCACCTCCTAGACTCAACCACTCTCAGGGATATACTCAAGGAATATCCTCAATTTACTCCCAGACTATAGGATATTTATGCAATAAGGTGTGCAATATCTGTATTTATTTACTTAAGTACTTGTATATTTATTATGTATACTATCTATTTATACATTTTTGATAGTTTAACCTTAAGTCATTGCTCAGGTGGTGGGTGGCAAGGTCCATCCTCCTTCTTTGTTATATTTCATTATTAATGCAACAATAAATGAATGAATCAATCAATTCATTCTGATGACCGCGGCAACACAAGCTACAACTGGCGGAGGGGGATCGGGGACGCCAGAGAGCCTCTGTTTACAACCACGTGTGTGGACATTCAGCTATAAGGTATTTTTTCGAGTATCAAATCGAACTTTTGCATTCGAGTATTTAATCGTTCAAGTATTGAGTCTCCATTGTATTTGTACATGTAATCTGGCATAAAAGAAAAAGAAGACAAAATAATATAGCTATGTATGTAGCTACTCACCAAGAACATCCTGACAGAGACGTTGGGTAGTCATGAAGCGCTGATCATCAGGCATGTGGTCAAGCATGAAGTGATAAATAATGTGTCGTTCATGGCTATGCTCAGAGCCAGCCAGGGAGAAAACCTCTTTCTCCAAGTTACTCTGAGTAAACCGGTTGTAAGTTTCATGTTCCTGTGGAAGAAGAGAATGAAAAGAGGATATCAGGCAGTTTCTCCATCCCAGTCCCCTACATCAGAACAAATACGAGAGAGAGAGAGAGAGAGAGAGAGAGAGAGAGAGAGAGAGAGAGAGAGAGAGAGAGAGAGAGAGAGAGAGAGAGAGAGAGAGAGAGAGAGAGAGAGAGAGAGAGAGAGAGAGAGAGAGAGAGAGAGAGAGAGAGAGAGAGAGAGAGAAAAGAGGGGGATATAAAGAGTTGTTTTGTACTGCACACCAAATTACCATTTACCATTCAATAAGACAATGCACCCATGACGAAATTTGAAAATTATCTCTGGTTCCAAATATGTATTAATGATATACAAGAGGGTTTGAGAAGCTACATAAAATTGCATGATGATGCAAAACCCACAGATTATAATGAAAAGGAAGGAATAGAAAGACGTAGGAGTGGTTATACAAGACACCCTGACCACAGAAAGACATACATGGGTTATTTACTTCAACACACAGGACACTAACAAACATCAGTGGCATTTAATTACATGGATATGATGATAATCATAGCCACTATTATAAGACCCAGGCTTGAATATGCAGCAATGGTGTGGTCACAATATATGCAAAAGGATATCAAGAAATTAGAAAAAATTGAGGACTACAAAGATGGTGCCAGAGATGAAAGACCTAACCTATGAAGAAAGATTGAAGGAAATGGGATTGCCAACTTTGAAAGATAGATGGGAGAGATCTAATAATGATGTATAAGATAGTAAACTGCATGAAAAAGCTAAACAAACAAGACCTAGTATCACTGACAGAAGATGGATATGGATAGATGAAAGGACACCACATGAAGATTGTGAAGAGTGAATGTTTAAGGAACATTAAAAAGTTAAGTTTCCTACATAGAATGATGAACATCTGAAACAACTTGAATGAAAGTTGTGCATATATTTAAGGAAAAGTTGGATAAAAGTAGATATACTGACAGGTCACTATGAGCCCTGCTCAAAACCTGTAATATACAAATAGGTAAATACAATTAGGGAGATAAAATACACACACCAAAGCAATTATACACAGGGAGATTTATCAAAGACAATAAGAAGATGGCTGTCGGTATTGAACTCACTCAACACCGATTTTCATGGTGTCATATTTATCCAACTGATCAAAGAAAAGTACAAAATACACTCAACCCTCATTTTTCCAGACCAAATGGTGCAGACACCGGTCCAGATAATGAAAACGTCCAGATAACACATATGGATCCTTCATTTGCCAAACATGGTTACTTTTCTCCTTAGACTTTTTAAAATGCAAAATTTTGTCTATTTTGGTTTCCCTGGTGAACTAAACTTAAACAAACTTATCTAAGTTAAACTAAAATCAACCTAACAGTACCATATATTGTGGCTTATAAGTCAACCTCTGTAATTTAAACCCAAAATGTTGTACTGCTGACCCTCGCTAACTCGGACTAATAGGGGGGGAAGAGTTGGTCTGAGATAACGAATGTCCGACTTATACAAATTCCCCCCTCCTAACACACACACACACACACACACACACACACACACACACACACACACACACACATAAAGAAACAATGGATTGAATTCCTTGAAGACAACAAATTAATATCAAATAGCCAATTTGGTTTTAAAAAAGACAGTCTTGTGTAACTAATTTATTGAGTTTCTATTCTAGAATAGTTGATAGAGTACAAGAGAGAAAGGGATGGGTTGACTGTATTTATTTGGATTTAAAAAAGGCATTTGACAAAGTGCCACATGCAAGATTACTGTGGAAGTTAGAGAAGGGTGGCTTAAAAGGAAGCACATTGAGATGGATAGAAAATTATTTGAGCGGGAGAGAAATAAGGACGGTAGTTAAAGATATGAAGTCCAAGTGGAGAGCAGTAGAAAGCGGAGTGCCAAAGGGGTCAGTATTGGCACCAATACTTTTCCTCATTTATATTAACGACATGCCAGAAGGAGTGAACAGCTACATAAATCTGTTTGCAGATGATACGAAACTGTGCAGAGTTATAAAGCAAAAGGAGGATTGTGAAATACTGCAAGAAGACCTAAATAAGATCTGGGAATGGAGTAAGAAGTGGGAAATGGAATTCAATGAGAACAAATGCCATGTCATGGAAATGGGAAAGAGTGAAAGACGACCTGTGGGAATCTATAAGATGGGAGATGGAGTAGAACTGGAGAAAGTCAAAAAGGAAAAGGACTTAGGAGTGACGATGGAAGAAAACAATCAACCAGTAAGCCATATTGATAGAATTTTTAGAGAAACATATAATTTGCTAAGGAATATTGGAGTAGCATTTCACTACATGGACAAAGAAATGATGAAGAAATTGATAAGTACTATAATAAGACCCAGATTGGAATATGAAGTAGTGTGGACCCCTCATAAAAAGAAACACGTAAGGAAACTGGACACTACAAAAAATGGCTACAAGAATGGTTCCAGAATTAGAAGGGATGATATATGAGGAGAAACTAAAGGCTATGGATTTACCAACCCTAGAACAGAGAAGGGAGAGAGGGGATCTGATACAAGTTTATAAATTGATCAACAGAATGGACCAAGTGGATAATGAGAAACTGATCCTGAGAAAAGAATATGACATTTGAAGCACAAGATTGCATAGTAAGAAACTGAGGAAGGAAAGATGTCTGAGAGATATTAAAAAATATAGTTTCCCGCAAAGATGTGTTGAGACGTGGAACAGCTTGAGTGAAGAATTGGCGTCAGCAACGAGTGTGCATAGTTTTAAATAAAAATTGGATAAGTTTAGATATGAAGACGGGGCCACATGAGGGTAAAGCCCAGGTCCTGTAAAACTAGAACTAGGAAAAAAATAAAATAATAAAATAAATAAATAAATAAATAAATAAAAAATAAAAAAACGAGCAGTTTTACTGACTTTAAGGTGGCAGTGCAGGATTTGTTTGGGGATTACTGTCTCTTGAAAACCTTCAGACCTTAAATTACCAGATGGTGTAGTTTATCTTTTTTTATAATTAAATAACCTTCTCATCAAGAAGCCATTTTTCAATGTCTCATGTGGTTGCATCATAGCATGACTCAATCTAGAAAATTATATTTCACTTAATGCTTGTCTCTATGCAAAAACTTTTCTATGAATATTTTTCTCTCTTGTATACTTCAAGCTTTGATGTGTGTCTCTCTCTCACTCAGTGACTCAGTACGTCAAGAGTTCATGTGTCATTTAGCTTTACTTTTCAGAAATAACTCCTTACAGGCATAAATTGACAAGAATTAGAATCAGAAACTTCAAGAAGAGAAGACACCAAGAAATCAACATATAATTGCAAGGGTCTAGCTGACAGCTGGATCTTGAACCCCAGCCTACCCTCCATCACTTATGCTATCTCCCCTTGCCTCATCCCATGCCTCACTGCCACACTTCTTCATCCTCTCTCTTCTTCATCCTCTCTCTATATCACAAGACTGCTATGATCTTTTCAAACTGTTTCTTTACTCAAACCTTCATCACATCATATACATATACATATACATCATATAACTCTCACAATAACAACACCATTACAAAAGATTATTTTGAGACAAAGGTATAAAGCTGGACAAGACAGTAACAGTTACTTCAAAGTATCATTATCTCACTTCAACACACTAATAACGACTCAGAGAGTGTCCAGTTTGCTCGTAAAACAGCAGATTTCCGTGACGCTGCTGATGGCTTCTTCCAAACCCTCACATACAAGTGAATATTATTTTCTAAGGAAGCGGGGATCTAATGCATTATCATCCTATCATGCTCCAGGAAGTCACCATTGAGTAAACAATCATGTGTGAAAATCTTATGTCAATTATATGAATACAAATAGCCAGACAAGGGTGAAATTACAGAAAATTTTTAGAAGTGAATATCTCAAAAATGCTTTATTACACCTTTTAATTAAAATTTTTCACAAAATCGGTATAAACTCAGATAGACTTCTGTTTGGTATTATTTTAAACTACAACTAAAATGCAAATTTTTGTTGGAATTAGATTTTTTATAATATCAATAGAAAACAAGATATAGGAGAGTGGAAAGAAAAAAAAAAAAAAGTGGGCAGTTCATTGAGTTGGTCAGAGTCTGACTTATTGTGAAATCTGACTTATCGAGGTCTGAGTAATGGAGATTCAACCATGCAAGTAAGGTTTACCATGCAAGTATGTTGACCCCCTTTAACTATTACTTAGCCTGGTCCAACGTTGCCCTGAGTCACTAAGTACTGGGTTGTAAATCAAGTTTTATCTACAGTAAAACAAATAAAACAATGCAAACATACAGGCAAATCCTGCTTAACGAAGAGGTTACGTTCCTAAAAAAACATTCGTGAAGCGAAATTTCAAGCGAACCGATTATAATAAGTTTAACCCCTGACTTCAACTTCCACTGAGAGTAAGCAAAGCGAGAGTGCATCATAGTACAGTGAAAGGTTTAATGAAAGTAAAAATTACGAAGTTAAACATTTAGGCAGTTTAATTTAAGTCATTATAATGTACACTAAAGTAAGTATGTACATAACTCTATAATGTTGATGTTAAATTTATGAAGGGAGGGAGAGTGAAACGGGAAAGGCACTAACCGGCAACCTGTGGAATGTAAACAAAGGGCGCATCATTGTACTGCATACAAAACTCATGTACCACATTTCCACAAGGCTTTCTATTTTATCCATTGTAGAGTCCCAAGTTCAGGTGGTTCTTTTAGCTTGCAAGGAAGATACAGTCTCACCAGCCTTCTTACTAGAGTCTGCTGACTTGAAAATAGTAGAGACAGCAGATGGAGTCAAGATGGTAGCGAGCAATGCTATAGTTTTCTCGCTTCTCTCGTGTCTGTGAATAATATCCAGCTTCACTTCAAGAGTAAAAGACTTCCTGGTCTTCTTAGGAACACTAGGCCACATTGCAGGGCATTTTGGTGGCAAGTTCAGCGAGGGAAGATGAGCTGCTGCTGACGCCGTTATGTTTTGAACAGGGGAGTCAGTGGTGAGCGTGTTGTCCACGAGAGGCTTGATCTTGATCTTGATCTTGATTCTACAGGTGTCCCAGGATTTCTCCTGAGGCAGGCCTTAGTATCGGCAGCTCCTGGTGTATTCAAAAGCCTATCGGCTTGTGTGATACAGCAGGGCTTTCAAACTTGGAAAAAATTACCTGGATAAAACTTCATTAAAGCGAGTTTGGTGTTTGTTAAACGAGCAAATGGTAGTAAAATGAAACCTTCGTTGTAGCGAAATTTCATTGTGTGAACCTTTATTAAACGGGGGTACTGAAAACACCACTAACTTCAAGCATTTCAATATAAACAAGATGTCAGTTTTTATTATTTTTTTTTCTGTGCTCACCTATTTCACTACTATATCAGATGAATATTTACTCTTAAAACTCTAATGGTAAGTGTCCAACCAAGTATACAGTCCTGCTACTCATGGAGACTGCACATACTCCCAAAAGGAATATGTTCAAGGGTGATGTGAACATTTCATTGGCAAGGGACTTCAGGAGGCCATATAGGACTCCTGGCTCAGGTAGACAGCCCTTCTTTTCTGCCATGTTGTGCAGGGAAGTGACACTGCAGTAAATAGGAACAACAACGTACCTACACAAATACTATAGTTTATTACTATAGAATATTTCATTGATACAAAAGCTAAATACATAATTGTTTCATAATGAAACAATCACAGTTGACTGCTGAGTGCTGCCACTTAGTGATGAGCATTCCATTTGAACAGCTGTTTAGGTGCAAAATTTTAAATAAAATTTTGTTTTTTATTTTAGATTATTTTAGGTATTTTGTTTTTAGCTTTTGTATCAATAAAATATTCTATAGTAATAAACCACAATATTTGTGTAGATAAGATGTAGTTCCTACTTACTACAAAGTGTCAGTACCCTACAACACATGGCATCTTCCTGAGCCAAGAGTCCTATCAGGAGCTTGGCAGTATCTAATGCAGCATCTTTTCCACTCCTTACTTTTTTCCTAGGTGCACCTTTAACACTTTTACTTGATGCATCCACACAGTATTTGGCAGAATATTCTACAAGCTTATCTTTTGATTTACTAATGTCCACACCATACTCCTCACAAACACTCCCGACTCTAGCTTCTATCGCAAATTTTCTTATTAATTCCTGCTTTTATGTCACAGATAGGGCCACTTACTTATGCTTAGCACCCTTGGGAGACATAATTAAGAGTTTTAAGGTACTAATACCAGACAATACACAGAATTGTTTACAACCGCCTGCCACAGCAGCACCGCCATCAATTGGCCATTTCTGGAAGTGTGAGGTGTGCATTATTTAAATTCATTTGTTGGCCTTCTGAACTCAAATTATCAAATCATTATCTGGGCACTGTCCAGATCAACTGAAATCCAGATAAACGAGGATCGAGTATATCATAGATTAGACCAATTTTGATTCACATAAGAATACTTTCTCAAAAGTTTCTTTTGTTTAGAATTTAGTTTTACTAGAGAAAAATATCTTAGGACAGACTGTGGGGGTCTCTAACAAGTGTCTCGGATCATCTCTCAGGAACTGTGATGAAATAAGATGATAACATAGTCATGCATAAGTGAAGGCATGGTAGAGGTACAGTTAGGTAGAAGTGGAAATGCAGACAATATATACACAATGTAAGAATATTATAAACAACTGATTGGCAAAAACACACCAAATTGAGATACCAGTGTCAAAACATGTGAAAATGAGCCCCTCCCATGTAAGTACAAAAGAAAAAGCAAAGCACTCATTGAAATATATTTAGTCAATAACTGCTATACTAAAACCCATCCGTACCTACCCATAGGGCGTTGGCCATATCTACCGTGAGACTATGCCAAATCTCCAATAAAAACAAACTACTCACTGTCCTGTAGTCATAGCATTATCAACAAAAAACGTTCTCAGAACATTCAGAAACCTTAATTAAGTGGTAGATGATACAAATAATTGTCATATACAAAAATAAATTAAGCTAGTTCATATACATGGACGGTGATGTGTCATATCAGGTCAGGCGACGTTGCCACTCACGACCCAGGTGGAATTTCCCGGGGAGGTTGGGGGGGGTGAGTCAGGTCGCCACACACGTGTCGCTTCACTTCTCCTCTGATCACTACCATGGAAGGACCCCCTGACACTTCCCTGTCATACACTGTCTTGCGCAGCCAGACCAAGGAATTCATATTCCGCCTTAATAGATATTTCTTGCAAGAGAAAGCAAATCGGGCAACACTCTTACCTTTGACTCAAGCAAGGAACCACTCAATATATTACTCTGTGTTTCTACTCGTATGTGCACTTATTTGACAAACATGTAAATTACTTGTCTCATTTTCATGTATATAACCAGAATCTTTATTGCATTTAATGTACTATATAGCTGCATAGGTATTTGGGTCTCTTCTGACTTCTTTTAATGAAGAAGAGAACGATCATCACTCCGTTTTCTTTGAAGAAGGTACTGGTATAGCAGTGGCAATGTCGCACCCAAGAGGAGCCACACCTTGTGGGTAGCTACGGATGAGTTCTAGTATAGTACTCATAATTCGTAAATTGAGATTATTCTTCCAAAAGCAACAAAGGGGATCCTTGCAATTCAACGGGGTTAGGGCGGTTTTTCATCGGTTGAATCAGTGTTTATTCAAATCGTGAAACAATTTTTCCCATAACATACTTAAGAATAAAGGGGAATAGGGACCAACCTCCAGCCTAGACACCCTAAAACATCACTATAACCTCTAAAAACACTAATTTAGACTAAATCAGTACTATTAAAGGCTTCATTTATATCTAACTTTTTTCTTATTAAACACATTAAAGTGCTGTACAGTACATTTTTGGAAATAAAAACACTTGCAGCGGTCTCGCGGTACTTGTCTCTGTTCTTCAAAATTGTTGATACTGTTGATCTAGGGACACCCATTTGCACTGCAATGACACTGTGAGCTATACCTGCCTCACACTTTCTTATAAGCTCAAGCTTATCTTTGAAAGGCAGGAAATTGTGCTTCTTAGAGCCGGGGCTGAAGGTGGCTTTGCATGGCATGGTCAAAGCAGCGGAGGCAGGAGGTGGAATGGCAGAGCGTGGCCTGCCTGGACAACAGCTAGAGCAAGAGACGCAGAGGAAACGATGCACAGCCTGTGGATCGTTTCCTCTGCCAGATTTTCCTAATGAAAAGTAGCAGAAGCACGCTTGAAAAGTAGTGGATTTCACCACAGTATATCCCAATACAAAAAAATTACTACCTATTACTTTGACTACTATATTCTGTACTTACCACTATTCGCTCAAACTTTTTTTTCCATGGGGTTAGGGGGAGGGGAGTGGAGTCCTCTTTCATGATGTACCATTTTTTTCCATAAGTTTTCTCTGGATTCTTTTTTATCTATAAATTATTTCCATTCTTATCTAAATTTAACCAAAATATTTTTCTTCTTCTTAACAAAACTTAATTATTCTTATTGCCTTAAAGATTTTTCCTTTCACTTCCTTTGCATCACTTTTTTGTTTAAAGATTTGCATTATCTAGTAAGTCATTTTCTTGACGTACGGTGAGGCGAGAGAATCGTGATGTCATCAGTTGACTGCTCACCACAAAAAAAGAAAAAGCACCATAACTACATCATTCTCAATGTCACGGTTATTATTACTACTATTATTATTATTCTAACTTTTATTAATGCTGTTAATATCATCATTATTATTGTTAACATTTAGAAAAATTACAAAAGTAGCCCAATAATGTCATCAAGGAGCAAAAACCTATCATGAAGTAGCCCCAAAAATCGCAAGTAGCGGATTATGAATTTAAGTAGCATGTAGTCTTCAAAAGTAGCCTAATCCGCTATTTTTCGCACAATCTTGCAACACTGCACACAGGGTAGCGTCAGTTTACACTTCCGCCTGGCGGGCTGTGAACGAATTTGGGGTGGCGGTGGATTTTGACCAGGTGGGTGGCGCACGAGATATGAATGTCGAATTGGCGAGTCAGTTGGTCAAACCTTGAGGAATTGGTATTAATTAACTGAGTTCGAATTGGCGATAATTCGAACTGCGAACGGTCGAATCACGAAGATCCCCTGTAATGCAAATTAGCTATCATTAACAAGTTACTTACCTCATAACAGTTGTAGTGGAATATGCACTCAATGAAATGTTGGCACAGAATCTTGGGAAAACGCTTGAGAAGACGCTCTGTTATATAGAAGATGACCATCTCACGCATTTCTTCATCCTTTTCTGTCAGGCACTGTGGGATAAATGACACTCAATTATTCCACTCTAAGAAATTTAAAATACTGATCATGCTGCTACCACCGGAATGTTCTGCCTCATCTACTGATCTCTAAAATGCAGATACCTCATATTACTACCATGTTAATAATATATATATTGTGTGCCATAGAGAAACTTGGTCCAGATGGGAGCAACTACTCAGTGATTCGCCCAGCCATTAAGCCAGTCAGGCTTTGCTGGTATGGCTTTATTTCTATTGTAATACACTTAAGCCTCTAAACACCACCTTCATTAACACATTTCACTTACTTGGAAGGCATAATGAGGTCTAATTTAATGGAATAAAAACACAAAAAACTAAAACACCAGCACCACAAGAAACACCGTTTACAGTGTGGTACCATGACAACAACTGACCTAGCACCAAAGCCAGCAACTCTGTTCGTGGACCAAGATAAAATTTTTTAAAAACTTGGTTCATCAACCAATTTTTGTATATGAGGACATTCATTAACAAAGGTTCTCCTGTATTTAAAAAAAATGAACGAAAATACAGTGATACCTTGAGATACATGTTTTTTTGATACATGAGCCACGATTCAGTCCATTTTTTGTTTTGAAACGTTTTGGGATGCTGCGCATCAGTCCAGCCTCAGCTGAGCCACTTGAACCAGTATCTACATGTTTCCCACAGATTTCATGCTCCTTCATCACTTTCACACTATTTACCTTTCTTTTTCTTTTTATTTATTTATTTTATTATTTTTTTTTTGTGTGTGTGTGTGTGTGTGTGTGTGTGTGTGTGTGTGTGTGTGTGTGTGTGTGTGTGTGTGTGTGTGTGTGTGTGTATTTACCTAGTTGTAGTTTTACAGGGCCTGGGCTTTATGCTCGTGTGGTCCCGTCTCCATATCTACACTTATCCAATTTTTCTTTAAAACTATTTACACTCTTTGCTGATACCACTTCCTCACTCAAACTGTTCCAAGTCTCAACACATCTTTGGCCAATGCTCTTTCTCGATTTTTAGCCTTATCTCCCGGAAACTAAATTTTTAACATCTCTCAGACATCGTCCCTTCCTTAGTTTCTTACTATGCGATCTTGTGCTTCTAAAGTCATATTCTTCTCTCAGGATCAGTTTCTCATTATCCACTTCATCCATTCCGTTAATCAATTTATAAACTTGTATCAGATCCGTTAATCAATCTCTCTCTCTCTCTGCTCCAAGGTTGGTAGATCCATTGCCTTTAGTCTCTCCTCATATGCCATCCCTTTAAATTCTGGAACCATTCTTGTAGCCATTTTTGTAGTCTCTCTAATTTTCTTATGTGTTTCTTTTTATGGGAGTCCACACAACTCCTGCATATTCCAATCTAGGTCTTATTTTAGTACTATCAATTTCTTCATCATTTCCTTGTCCATATAGTGAAATGCTACTCCAATATTCCTTAGCAAATTATCGCCTCTGAAAATTCTATCAATATGGCTATCCGGTTGATTATTTTCTTCCATTGTCACTCCCAAGTCCTTTTCCTTTTTACTTTTTCTAGTTCTACTCCATCTCCCATCTTATAGATTCCCACTGGTCGTCTTTCACTTTTTCCCATTTCCATGACATGGCTTTTGTCCACATTGAATTCCATCTCCCATTTTTGCTCCATTTCCAGATCTTGTTTAAGTCTTCCTGTAGTATTTCACAATCCTCTTTTTGTTTAATGACTCTGCACAGTTTCGCATCGTCCATAAACAGATTTATGTAGCTGTTCACTCCCTCTGGCATGTCATTTATATATACGAGAAAAGTATTGGTGCCAATACTGACCCCTGTGGCACTCCGCTGTCTACTGTTCTCCACTTGGACTTCATATCTTTAACTATCGTCCTTATTTCTCTCCCCCTTAAGTAATTCTTCATCCATCTAAATGTGCTTCCTTTTAAGCCACCCTTCTCCTCTAACTTCCATAGTAATCTTTCATGTGGCACTTTATCAAAAGCCTTTTTTAGATCTAAATAAATACAGTCAACCCATCCTCTCTCTCTTGTACTTTATCAACTATTCTAGAGTAGAAACTCAATAAATTTGTCACACATGACCAACCTTTTCTAAAACCAAATTGTCTATTTGATAATATTTTGTTGTCTTCAAGAAACTCGATCCATTGCTTCTTTATTACTTTTTCACACATCTTGCATATTACACTAGTTAGTGATGTGTGTGTGTGTGTGTGTGTGTGTGTGTGTGTGTGTGTGTGTGTGTGTGTGTATTTACCTAATTGTATTTACCTAATTGTAACATACGGGAAAAGAGCTATGCTCGTGTTGTCCCGTCTCCATATCTATTAATGTCCAGCTTTTTCTTAAAATCATGAATATTCCTTGCGTTGACCACTTCCACGTCTAAACTATTCCATGCTTCCACCCTTCTATGAGGGAAGCTATATTTTTTCACATCTCTCCTATAAGTGGCCATTTTAGTTTTTTCCCATGCCCTCTCGACATTCTTTCATTCCACATACACAGATCTTCCCTATCCATTTTTTCCATGCCAATCATCACTCTGTATATTGCTATCAGGTCTCCCCTTTCTCTTCTGTTTTCCAGGGTCGGAAGTTGCATTCTTTTCAGTCTGTCTTCATAAGTCAAATCTCTTAAGTCAGGCACCATTTTTGTTGCAGCCCTCTGTACTTTCTCTAGTTTCCTTATGTGTTTCTTTAAGTTCGAGCCCACTGTATTGTTGCATATTCAAGCCTCGGTCTTATCATTGCAGTAATTATTTTCTTCATCATTTCTTCATCTAAATATCTGAACGCCACTCTTATGTTCCTCAATAAGTTCAATACTTCTCCAATTATTTTGTTTATATGTCTCTCTGGCGATAGGTCATTGGTAATTGTCACCCCAAGGTCTTTTTCTTCATGACTGGTTTTATGTCTTCATTTCCTATCTTGTACATACTCCTGATTCTTCTTTCACTCTTGCCAAACTCTATTTTCTTGCATTTTGTCGTGTTGAACTCCATTTGCCATGTACAGCTCCATTTCCATATTCTGTCCAAGTCTTCCTGGAGTAGTTCGCAATCTTTGTCACATCTCACTTTTCTTAACAATTTTGCATCGTCTGCAAATAGGCTCACATAACTGGACACCCCATCCACCATGTCATTTATGTAGACCGCGAACATTACTGGTGCCAACACTGATCCCTGTGGAACTCCACTCTCCACCAAGCCCCATTCTGATGGTCTGTCCTTAATTATTGTTCTCATTTCTCTTCCTACCAAAAGTCTTCCATCCATTTTAGTAAACTGCCATGCACTCCTCCTACCATTTCAAGTTTCCAGATCAGTCTCCGGTGTGGTACCTTATCAAAGGCCTTTTTTAAATCCAGATATATTCCATCAGCCCAACCATCTCTTTCCTGTATTACATCTATCACCCTCGAATAGTAACATATCAGGTTTGTCGTGCATGAACGCCCTTTTCTAAAACCAAATTGACACTCACAAAGTATGTCATTTTTCTCCAAGAAGTCTGTCCATCTATTCTTCACCACCCTCTCACACATCTTAGCTACCACACTTGTAAGTGACACTGGTCTATAGTTCAATGGGTCTCTCTTGTTACCTGATTTATAGATTGGGACAATGTTAGCTCTTTTCCAGTCTTGGGGCACTACACCTTCCCTTAATGAGGCATCAATTACTTCACAAACTTTTTCTGCCAGTTGCTCCCTGCATTCTCTTAAAATCCATCCTGATACCCCATCAGGTCCCACAGCTTTTCTCACTTCTAAACTCCCCATCATATTCTTGATCTCCTCCACAGTTACTTGAAACTCCTTCATAATCCCTTTCTGTTCCATTACCAGTGGTTTGTCAAAAGCAGTCTCCTTTGTGAATACCTTCCGAAAGCATCCATTCATAGCCTCTGCCATTTCCTGGGATCTTCACTGCATACTCCATTTACTTCTAAACTTTCAATACTTTCTCTATTTTTGATGTTGTTGTTCACATGTCTGTAAAAAGCCTTGGTTGGTCTTTACATTTATCAATTATATCCTTTTCTTGTTTCTTTCTTTCTTCTCTTCTAATCAACACATATTCATTTCTTGCTCTTTTGTAACTTTCCCACTGCTTAATCCGTCTTTTCCTTCTCCACCTCTTCCATGCATCCTCTTTTCTTGTTCTAGCCTTTTCACATCTATCGTTAAACCAGTCCTGCTTTCCAACTTCTCTATGTTGTCTTATTGGTACAAATTTTTCTCACCTTCTTTGTATATTTTTATAAATTCCTTCCACTTTTCATTTGCTCCTTAGCACTCTTGAATTTCATCCAATTTGTCTCTTGAAAGAATTTCTTTAGGTTTCCAAAATCTGTCTTGGCATAATTCCATCTTCCCACTTTATATTCTTCATTTCTTCTAGATTTCTCTTCATCTATCACCTTGAACTCCAAAACTGCATGATCACTCTTTGCTAAAGGGCACTCCACCCTCATCTCCTCAATGACCATTGGCTCTGTACTAAAGACCAAGTCCAGTCTTGACGATGCTCCCTCTCCTCCAAACCTAGTATCTTCTTTGACCCACTGAGTTAACACATTTTCCATTGCCAGTGTCAATAGTGTATTTCCCATGTTGTCTCTGATCCTTCCATTGACCAGTCCTCCCAACACACCTCTTTACAATTAAAATCTCCCATCATTATAGTTCGTTCACAGCCACCCAACATTTCTTCCAGACATGTTCCTGTATCACTTATCATTTCTTCATATTCCTGTACTGACCATGCATTTGTCTTAGGTGGTACGTACACCACTATGTAGTGCCTCTTTTTCCTTCATTAGTTTCTGCTCTGATCTTTAGCACTTCTGCCTTTCCCATACCTTCTTTCACTTGATCCACCTTTATATCTTTTTAACCAGCAACATCACTCCTCCTCCCATCTTACCTACTCTATTTCTTTTCCAAACATTATATTTCCTTCTCCAACCATCATCAGGTCTTCTCCTCTCTCAGTTTTGTTTCAGTAAGACCCACAATATCTGGGTTCTTGTCCTCAAGTAATCGTTGAGTTCTAAAATCCCGATATCACTCCATTTATGTTGGAATACATTACATTCGCTCATATGTAAGTTTCTTTAGTCCTTTCTTGCTGTACTTTTCTGGGTTATGAACCACTTCCTCAGTCTCATATCCAAGATTCTCCAGAAAACTCTTTCTTCTCCTCTTCTGTCCTCTCTTCATTTTTTTCAAAGCCTCCTTTCTCAACTCATTTAACATTTCTCTTTCCTTTTCACCGAGATCTCTTCTCAACCAAATCTTCCTTGTTGTTTCCTGCTGGGCTAGCCTCCATGACTTCTCCACCAATTCATCTACATCCTTTTGTGACTTAAGTTTGATTCTTATTGGCCTCATACCTTCTCTTGTGAACTTTCCAATTCTATGGAAGTCCTCTATTTCTTGTACTAGGTCTTTTCCCTCCTCCTGCACCACATTAATGATATTATTTATCACCTTTTTTATGTTTTTCTCTCTCTCCATTTTACTCGGTGTCTTATCCTCCTCCACACCAAATATCACCACACATCTCTTTTTGTCTACAGTTTCCCTCACCAATGTCTCATTTGACTTAATAACCTTCACCACTTTCTCAGCTATCTTCTCTTCTATGATCTGTTGATCTATAATTTCAGCAAGGCCCAAAGTTTTCTCCCAGACTCTTTGATTTCCTTTTCCAGACTTGCAACTTTGTAATTTACCTCCTTTCTTTCCACTTCCTGACTTTTTTCCATTCAGCCTGCTTCTCCATCACTTTTCCTAGAGATTCTCCACATTTTTCGCAATTCACTTTAATTAGCTTAACTTCCTCTTTCAGTGCTTCATTTTCCTTCTTCATATCGGCACAGTCTTTCTTTACATTGTCATAACTCGTTTCCAGGCCCCCATACTTTTCAAACAGTTTTTCAATTTTACCTTCTAACTCCAGAATTTTCTTCACATAAGCGCTCTTCTCCATTATTCCTTGAAACCCTGTGAAGTCTGATTCATCTTTCGAGTTCACGGCCGCCATGTTGTGTGTGTGTGTTTCTGTGTGTCCTGCATGACACAAGTCCTCTGTACAATACCACAGTTCAAAATGCTACTAGATTGTTGCCCCTATGCAGTAAGAAGCTGATATAATAACAATAATCTCTTGATTGAGATAGAAATAATAAACTATAGCATAATTTGGTCTCCCCTATAAAGTTTTCTACGTTTTCTATGATACTCAGGGTTGGATTCTACCCGACGAGTCAAGAGGAGTTGCCAGGTGTCTCCTACTTTTCCGTAAAAACTCAAGTGAGGCCCTTGTTATAGTATCTAGAGCCCTCATGATGGCAACACTAAGTGGGGAGGAGTCATAAGAGCAGGTCTGAAGGGAAATGTGCCACGAAAATTCAAAACATTCCCCGCGAAAATTCATGATTACATAAGCGATCGCCGCGTCACAGTACTCAAGAGGCTTGATTATATAAACGATCACCGCAGTTTAAGGGTTAATAGAGTCTGCTGACTTGAAAATAGTAGACAGTAGATGGAGTCAAGATGGTGGCAAGCAATGTTATTAGTTTTCTGGCCTCTCTCTTGTCTGTGAATAATACCCAGCTTCACTTAGAGAGCAAGACACTTCCTGGTCTTCTTGGGAACGTTAGGCCACATTGCAGGGCGTTTTGGTGGTAAGTTGAACTAGGGAAGATGAGCTGCTGGTGACGCTGTTATGTTTTGACTGGGGAGTGAGTGGTGCACGTGATCTTGATCTTGATCTTGATGCTACAGGTGACGCAGTATTTCTTCTGAGTCAGGCCTTTGTATCGGCAGCACCTGTGTTGTTCACAAGAAGCTTGATCTTGATCTTTATTCTACAGGTGTCTCAGGATTTCTCCTGAGGCAGGCCTTAGTACCAGCAGCTCCTGGTGTATTCAAAAGCCTGTCAGCTTGCATGATATGGTGGGGCTTTCAAATTTGGAAAAAAATTACCTGGATAAAACTTCGTTAAAGCGAGTTTGGTGTTCGTTAAACGAGCAGATGGTAGTAAAACGAAACCTTCGGTGTAGCGAAATTTCGTTGTGTGAACCTTCGTTAAATGGGGGTTGCCTGTATAAGACACCTTTGGCAAAAAGTCATCATGTACTAATAGTAGTGACCTTCAAGGAAATGATTAGGAAAGAACAGAATGAAAAACATAGAAAAGGAAGATTGACATATAGCAAAACAAATTTTTGAGAACTCACACTTTTTCCAAAAGACGGACTGGATTAAATTTGACAACCAGGCAGAAGTGGAGGAAAAGTGGATGACATTTAAAGAAATTTATGATGATGGAGTGAATTGATATGTACCGAGACTGAAAATTAAAGACAAATATAAGGAAGAATGGTTTAATAGAAAATGTGAAGAAGCAAGAGATAGAACGTGGAAGTTATGGAGAAAAGACAAACGTCTAAGGAAGTGGCAAGATTCATCAGAGAAAAGAATAACTATGTTAAAATACGACGAGAAGAAAAGAAAAACTATGAGAAAAACATAATAGAAAAATGCAAGGATCAGCCAAAGATCTTTTATAGATATATAAACAGAAAGTTAAAAAACAAACACGAGATAGATAAACTAGTTTATGAAAATAATGAATACAGCGATGAATCGGAAATGGCTGAAATAATGAACAGACACTTTTAAGAAGTTTTTACAAGAGAAAAAAACATTAATTATGAAGAACTAGGAAATTAATCTCCTGCAATGAGACATTGTTATTTCAGAGCAGGAAATAATGATACAACTAAGAAAACTAGATGTAAGAAAATCACACGGTCTGGATGGAATTGCAAATTGGATATTGAAAAAGTGTAGAGAAGAGCTGGCAAATAAGGTATACAATATAATAAAATATTCTATTGAAAAGGGAAAAGAACCAGAAGACTGGAAAAAAGCCAATATTGTGCCAATATATAAAGGAAGAAATAAGGAGAACCCAACAAATTACAGGCCAGTGTCCCTAAAAAAGTACAATAGCTAAAATATGTGAATGTGTGATCAAAGATAGACCAAACATTTGCAAGAAAAAAATATAATTAATGAAAGACAATTTGGCTTTACAAAAGGAAGATCATGTGTAACAAACCTTATATGCTTTTACTCTAGAGTCATAGACATAACATGATACTGAATTACTAATGAAATTTCATTAGTAATTCACTATCACTCAGTGCCACGGAGTTGAGGTTATCCTCATGGCATGAGCGTATATGAATACTAAGATATGATACCCATTATAGCAGGCAATAGAGGAGTGTAAACATAAATCTAATATCATGGTGAAAGCAACATGCAAGCTAAAAGGGTCACAAGAAGAAGAAGAAGCGGCCGAGTCCCCGCAAGTCTCTGCCTCGTCTGTGGACAATCTCATCTCTGCTTTATTTTTTGGTATTCCATGTAAGATTTCACTTAATGCATTACAAAACAATCCTTTCTTGGGGGCAAGGTTTGTAAAAAGCTAATAGAAAAGTTGTTTTGTGAACATAAATGCATATATAAGACAGTAACACCGTTCCCAGCAACCTGAGAGTAACCTCGTTACCGTCCCTCCAAGCGTTCATGGATGCCATTTCTTAGCAGGAGGTTGCTCTGACGTTGTTAAAGTTTCTTGGATTTAGCTCCTGGCAGCCAATGAGCACTTTTAGGCGGACTACCAACCTCCACCCGCCAACAGCAACGAATCTTTGTGGATGCTATTTTACGAAGGTTGGTATGTGAGCAGGAGGTTGCTATGGAGGTTGTCTGTACCAACATAGACAACAACCAGCTTCTTGGATCCGGCCCCTGGTGCTGATATTGGCTGCCTCTGTCTCACTCTCTCCCGCTCCGCAGTATGTATTTCTGCTCCGCTTAACCCTTTCCTTCCGGCGCTTAAACTATTTTCCCGTTTGCTATGACAGCTAAAAATGGTAAACCTAGAAATTGTCAGAAAACTGTTTGAATACTAATAATTATTTTCTCTTTGTTATTCTAAATACAATGATGTACTTTGTAGCTCGATGTGACCTCTGAAAGTTCAGTTTATGCCTTATCAAGGATTCCTCCTCCTGCTGTGTGATCCGTCTTCCAGAAACAGCCCGGAGAGCGATGACACCTTGCGCGTGCGCGTGCACACACACACACACACACACACACACTCTCTCATCTTGGATGGGAAATTGTACACTTCAATGAGAGAGAGAGAGAGAGAGAGAGAGAGAGAGAGAGAGAGAGAGAGAGAGAGAGAGAGAGAGAGAGAGAGAGAGAGAGAGAGAGAGAGAGAGAGAGATTTCATCCCTTTTCATATCAAGTTTCAGGCAAATATCATTATCTCTATCTCTCTCTCTCACACACACACACACACACACACACACACACACACACACACACACACACAATACACACATGCACACACACACGTAATGGGAAGACTGGTTGGGTGACCATCAGGCGACCGAGGCAAATAACATTATATCTCTCTCTCTCTCTCTCTCACTCTAATGGGGGAAGACTGGCTGGGTGACCAGCAGGTGACCGAGGTGAATTACACATGCTTTCATGCACCAACCTGTTAGTTGATCTCTCTCTCTCTCTCTCTCTCTCTCTCTCTCTCTCTCTCTCTCTCTCTCTCTCTGACAAGTTACCTTCTACCATTTTATTATAAAATCGAAGATAATGAAAAATTAACATGAAAGAATGATAGGTAATATTTTTTTTCACTTTCCGAGTCCTCACTAATGTCTTCGCTTTCTTCAGTTTCTTCTTCTAAATATTCACTGTCACTGTCTTCAAACTCAGAAGCACTGCTAAATACATATGTTCTGTCCTGCTCCATGTTATGATCTGAGATCCTTCGCTCTTATCAGGATGTCTCTTCGCACTTATCATGGTGCTTTCCACCCGACGGGTCGCTGGGGTTGCCAAGTGTCGCCCGGAGAAAGGGAAAATAGCTTAGTTACCGCTAAATTTCCAGAGCTATAGTGACAACACTACATGTGGAAACATG